>NW_027210919.1:220000-335532 GCF_029030835.1 Brachyistius frenatus
AAACTTCATAACAAAAGTTGGATGGATGTCTGATTAAAAAAACATTACAAAACATGAGAGGTAATCTTTTTGAAAATACATCGACAGTGACACCAAAGTTAAAAAGTACAGAAAGTATTAAAACTTCAAGCTAAGAAATGGTGATATAAAGGAGGAGGTGGGGGTGGGGTGGGGGTGGGAGGGGGCATTAGCGGATACCCTTGATAAGTTCCACAGTAAATGAGAGCAAAATTCACAATCAGACATCGGACAAAAGCTCAACTGCTGTTTCGAATATATTGGGACTTGTTGAGCACTTGAATAAAGGGGCTTGAATCTCTGAAACATTCACGTTTCTGATCTGAGTTTGTCCACGTCTGTTGAGAACTATCCTAAACAGTGATATTTCAGAACTAGCCGAGACCTCATCAGCCTCACCGGAGATGTTGGGACACGTGAGAAGTGGCAGTTCAATACCTGTTTGATGAAACAATGACAATGCCTTCCTCCAACGATTCATCAATGTCAACCAATTTGTTAGTAAAAACCGAATCACAAAAATTTTACATTTCTTCTTACTGGCAATTTATTTATTTTTTAAGTCAAAACCATTGCAACTTGTGTTACTGTTAACTATTTTAAATAGTTTCATTCCAACTCTTTTGTATATCCAAATTTAAAAAATACTTTTAAGTCAAAAATGCTTCAGATACATTTCTAAAGTTAAAAAAAAATCTAAACTTGTTTTGTTCTTTTCTTTTTGTAGCTCATTACTTCAAACCCATGTTATACCAAGCTTGTTTCTTTGAGGAGATCTTTACCTTTAAAGATTAAAACAGTACCAATGCAGCCATTTTAGTCACGGCATTTTAGCCGAGATAATTTCCTGGAGGTGAACTCATTTGAAGAAGTTGGTGATCAAGTTTTTTTCTAAGAAGCACCAATCTTATTAAGAAGGCAGACAACTCCGTCACAAATGTTGATGGAAGTAAAGGTCGGAACGGGCTGGAAGCAATATATCAGACACATACTTGAAGCAATAACTGTCACACATGCAAGTATCAGTAGGCAGTGGCAGTGCCATTCACTTGCCCGTGGGTAAGGCTACTGGATCACAGTTCCTTACGAATGACAGAAGTGCTATCTGTGGCCAGCTCTACGGTCTGCTTGTCAGATTTGATCAGCACCTTGAAGACAAGCTAGACTGTAGCGTTGAAAGAAAACTCCGACAGGCTAAATAATTTGCATGGATTGTTTTTACCACTGGTTCGCTCCATTGTTGGTGCTCCATTAGTGAACAAAGTCCAGAGAAGATGCACCAAAAGTTGGCGCGATGAACCTTGATGCATTTAGTGCTCATAAGACAAGTATGTGTGCAGCTAATGCTTCCAGGGTGTTTCCAAGATCTGAGATACAACAACAAGAACAGGATAATGGACCCTCAAGCCAGGCTTAGGCTTTCCTCGGGTGTTGTCCGTCACATCTTCTAATAGCACCATAAATTTGACGCCTGTCGTTCAGTCATCTCGTGTGAAAAAAAAAACAGAAAACCAGAAATCGTTCTATCCCATCCCTCAACGGTTCAGTAGGAGGTACATAATCTCCGGCCATAACGTCCATACAAGACCTTTGGACACAGCCAGTACAGACCCACTGATACCTGAAATACGACCAGGGATGATCACTCTATAGCTAAGGGCCAAAAAAAACAAAAACACCTAGAGAATATTTCAGACTTGCCAGCTCTGACATTGTTGCACATTCTCAAATTTCTCGGCGCAGCTCACTCACGATGGACCACAGGTGAGGTTTGGCTCGTATGTTAGCTTCCTGTTTTATAAAAGTCCAGCGGTAGCTTACGAAGAGCCTGATTAAAAACGGGAAGAAATAGTGTCGTATATTTTCACCCTTAGTCATTTCGTGTGTGCACGTGTGCTCGTGTGGTTTGTGTCATTGGTTGTTGAGATAACCGAGCCGCCGGCAGAGAATCTCAAATATTTCAGCAACACAGAGAAGAATGGTGATCACCGTGAAGGTGTACATGGCACTGAGGAAGATGGTCTTTTCAAAATGTTCGGGCACCATGCACTTAGTCACATTAAAGGCCTTTTCCAAAGCACTGGCATCACACTTGTACAGCGGGTGAACCTGAGGGGAGGAAAGACAAACACAAGGCAGTGTTACTTTCATGGTTGTCTGAACTTCTGAGCACTGACTGTACAATCCTTACAATTCTCTCTAATGACAGGTACTACCAAGTACTTGCTGGCTGTACCTACTCGGTACGCCTAACAAGGTGTACCCAGCATGTACTGGCCAGGACCAACTGCACAAAAGTACTTCTCACTGGTATTGTAATTTAAGGCACTTCTGCATTGGCTTATGTCCATTTGAATTTTTTACAGTCTTGAAATCTTGCTTGGTGTGGGTGGGAAACCATCCTTCTGGCAGAACGGCCATGCCAAAGGTCCGGTCGAGGCCATTTTCCACCAAAATTTTCTTGCGCCAAGCAGCACTCATCAATCAAACCCTTTGGTTCATCACTTGCTCCTTAACCTTTGTTTTAAACATTGCTAATAAGAACTACGAGTTTAATGGTGACTTCATTAGAAGTCCAACATTTTTACCAGTTGCATTGGGACTTTGTCCCACGTTTGTGTCTCTCAGTACGGTTATCTCACATATTTGTGGAAAGTTTGGACATCGAGTGAGGAAGAACTTCATCAACTTTAATGTGGAACAGGGTCATCATGGCAGCTGCACTGATTGCGGTTTCTGAAGGTTAATATTTGGAGGATCTTGTGGACCATATGAATCTGCAATTGAGCTGCTGCTTCATTGCGTTAATTCCCAGTTACTCAGAGATGGTTCCGGTTTACCCCAATGGGGAGGAAGTCCTTGGCAACTCTGAACATGCTGGAAAGATCACGTCTCTTGACTGACCTGGGAGAGCTTCAAAACCCTCAGGAGGAACATAAGGGACGTCATGGTGAAAAAGTTAGAAGGGGTACCCTATACGCCCTTTTGTCACTATGACAATAACTATGAGAGGCGACTGGAAGATTGATGGGTGGCTGCATCACTGTGACCCGGACAAGCACACAACAGAGTATGAAAGAATAAGAAATTGATGGACCTGAAAGCCGAAGAGGTGGCTCTGCAGCCAGAAGGCGATGACCTCCAGAATGATGCGTAGGAGAACAGAAATGATGTAGAAGACGGTGTAGATGGGTCGTTCGAGGATTTCCTCCTGGTCAATGTTCTTACAGGCGGCATATAGGTGGAACACCGCCCCGGGAACCAGCACTGTTACCAACTGTAACGCCCAGAAGACCTGGAGAGGATAGAAATAAGGGAAGTCGGAAAAGCTCATGGGTATAAAATTTGGTACCAAATGACAAGACATTTTTTATACTATTTTAGTACAAAAGCAGTTCACTCAATGCCATTAGCTAACTTTAGTTAGTCAATTTATATGAATCGCTGATAGTTTCATATCTTGTTGTCAGAGAACTAATTCATTCATTTGTATTTTTTTTTGTTAACATTCAGTTAATGTTGGTCGTGACAAGACGAGGAGAACAGAAGTTATTTGGAACCCGTTTTTATCATACTTTCCTTAAACACGTTCAGATTTTGTGAGCACACTTTACCTCATGTCCACCTGAGTATATACACAATGTGATTTTATCAGTACACTTAAACAATTTTAGTATATTTTCATCCTGCCCAAGCGGCAACCAGCAGCGACGTCACCCGTCGGTTTGTGAACGTTATGAATCCTCCAGTTCAGATTCTGTCCGTCACCATCTTTGCTAGTTTGGAGAGGTTTGGAGCAGGAAGTGACCATATTTGGACGAGCTGGGGGAGGAGCCAGAGGTGGATCTGAATGATCTGATTGGAAACCTGAAGATACTACGTCCCGCCCACCGATAGCTGTAACCTGACTGCACCACAGGCCTGTCAATCAAACAGACACGCCCCCAAAAACAGGTCTTCTTGAATCTTCTTTTCTAATGAATGAGGGATTATTTTCAGATGGACCTCCAGAAAACTAATAAGAAGGAGTGACTTTAGCTAACAACACCGAGATAACTGATGGACACATTTTATTCACTTTGGATTTCATGAGAGAAGTTGAATGGGAGTCTATGGAGCTGGAGGCTTTTTGGAGCCGACCTCTAGTGGCACTCGCTGGTATTGCAGCTGAAGACACTTCTGGATCGGAACCATTTTACAGACCTGAAGCTACGAACACTTTTATAAACAGTCTGTGGTCCTACCTGAGGCGTTATGGGTCTGAACTGGTTGTAGCAGTACAGGTTGAGTTCTCGGCGGTCGGGGTCGCAGCTGAAGTGCAGTGCCTCATTCCCGTAGACGGCGAAGCCAAGAACGCCCAGGAAGAACATCCGCACTGAGCCGAAGAACAAGGTGTGGAACTGGCCAATCACCGTCGGAGGCCTGAGCTGCAACACACACACACACAAATGCACATGTAAGCAAGCATGAATGGCACAATTATATAACACATGCACAAATATGATGAGTACAGATTCACATTTTCATGGCACAGAAGTGCAACACACAAATGTGCATTGACACACACACACACACACACACACACACACACATAGAGTCAGAGACAAAGAGAAAAGAGCTTTTGTCAGCCAGATGAATGCAGCTGCAACACGGAGGCCCTGAGCTCCGAAGGCTAAAACAAAACCCATTCACCGGAAACATTTCCCATCTCCTCTCTGTACCTGCTCTCCTCTGACACCGACGACATGTCACCAAAACCCTCACAAAGCAAACTGTCTTTTCTTTCCTTACAAATATGTCACTCACCGGCATGGAGATGGATTCAAACAAACAAACAAAAAAAAATCTAAGAGTGAAAACAGGAAACAGATCGATGTCTTTTCATTTTAAAAACCTGGAGAGGGAAAATTGTCCCGCGTCGCCCCGCTGTAGCTGTCAACTGCTGAGAAGGTAGAAGGAGGCCGGCTCCGGCGAAAGTGACAATACAAGGCCTTTGTGGTGTACTTACGCATCCTTCGTAGAAGTTTTTGATGTAGTTTAAAGACATGGTTTGCGTGTCGACGTCCCCCGTTTAGTTCCAGGGCCGCTCTGGGTCCTCATGGCCGGCTCCCTGCTGGCACCAATTACAGGCCGCCAACATCACGGCTACAAAGTCTGCAACTGACCTCTCTGCCTCCTGCTCTCTCTGCCCTGAAAGCCCGTGTCAATGCATATTTTTTCTGCCTTTTATCCCTCCATCAATTGACTCGCTCCAGTAGAAAAAAACAACAACAGGGACAGAGGGGGCCAACAATGGCCCGGGGGGGCATGTGGTCTCTGCATTATAATCCCTATATAGAACTATGTCAGCGAAAAAAAAACACCCTCCTGCAGCGCACAATGCAGCGAGATGGCAAACAGGCAACAAAAATACAATGCACCCGTTTGGTAAAGGACCAGCTTTTATTCTGACACTTTGTCATCTTAAGATTTGGAGCTTTATTTTGAAAGAAAACCCAAAACTATTCTTCTCGGTGTTGAATATTAAAATAAAACTTTAAATATGATTTTAAACAAAATAATTATCACTTTAAAACTCAAAATCTTCCTGTTTTTTGTTTCTGTTTCGTGGAGTTGGTTTGGACACATGACTGAAAAAAAAATCACCATGACAACAATAAAAAAATAAAAAGAGTCAAAAACAAGATGATAACACACTACACTGCAAACAACTTGTGGAAGAGCCTTCACGGAGTCGCCGCTGTCCCAAAGACAGCTGAAAATACAGAAAGAAAAGCCGATCAAACGCGTCACTCCAAAAAAACAAAGTGAAATAAAATGGAAGTCCACACACCAACCGTAATCCTGGCGGCGTGTTGTTCATTCCCCCCTCTTTTTTCCACTCACGGATCCCAAACTCATGCCAGTTGCGGGACCGTGCGGGTCAGAGAGCAGAGTCAAGCCACACAGAATGGATTTAGAGCACTTCCGGTCACGGCTTTCAAAATAAACAAGGGACTGGACTAACAGAGAGGCAAATAGAAGATTAAAACAGCTGAGCATTAGACAGAAATATGAATAAAATAATACTAACTGATTAATGGTGATAAAGTAGGAAAGACAATCTCAGTAGCCTTTAATATCAACCAGTGTTGACTCAAATAAAACACGTTACTCGGCCAAAACTTGCCAAGATGGATGAACATTTTTAACCTGAATAAAAACTTTTAAAAGAAAAAACATTTATTTTTGACAAACTTTGAAGATGATGAGAGTTAAATTTCTTTGATCACAACACAGGAACTATCGTTACGAAAAATAAGCTTTACTACTAATTTACTCCTGAAAAAAATAAGTTCTATAAAGAAAAATTCAGATGACACAACTCGGAGTACAAAGAACAAATCAAATCAACAGTAAATAAATAAATGAACTAGAAAAAAAATCTGCAACATAACTCGTGTGATGTTTGATAGACAGTCAGCCGCTAACCTCTGCTGGCTCGTGGCGGCTGTTCTGGTTGTCAGACACCATGAAACCGCTTTTTATTACATTTCGGGAGATCAATCTTGAAGAGTTGACTAATTAGTATATCTCCAGTAAACGGTGATTAATTTCTACTAATGTTACCAGGTCAATATTTGTCCTACAACCTGGTATCACAGCAAAACGTGAAATAGCCACGCTTTGGGCTGTCTAGGCGTGAAAGTTACACGTTTTCCTGTAGTTGACTAAAATAAAACCCACTGCAGGCTTTTTTCCGTGATACCTTGTTGAAATAAAAACATCAGGTAACAACGGATGAAACTGAATTTGGTTTGTTTGTTGTTATTTCCTCGTTTTGAGGTCTTCGGTTTCCTTCTATAAAATACGTAGAAATCCTTTCACACACAGACCGACACTGGACTAAAAGCAGCACCATCATCTTTGGCATTAAAAGTTTTGTCCTGTTGACTGCAACATGCTGTTGACTGCTGATTTCCAAAAACTCCCACAGTTTTATTTTTTTAATGACTCGTATGAGCTCAAATTATAAGAGATCAAAAAATCGACAGATTGAATGTTTTAAAGCAGGAACACGAGATCAAACTCCAGCTGACTGCCGTCTGTGGCCGTGACAGACTATAAGCCAGCAGCTCCAGATGGCGGCCGCCTCCAACCTCAGAAACATCCCAGCGAGCTCCCGATACTTGATTCTGCCGGACTTCAATGCTATCGACCTGCACTTCAGAAAAAGCCCTTCGGACCTCTGAGCTTTTCTCCGTTCAGTGACTTCACTGAAGTTTCCTTGCAGTTCCTCAGTTTTCTCTGACACAGCAGAAATCTGAGAGGCGACGCCGTTTTCCAAAACGTGCAGCATCGGATCGATAACACTGGAAAAGATGAGACGCGTTCCTGAACGTTTGCGGTTGTTCCCTCGACAACCGCCGATAGCGACGCAGTTGGGATAACGAGAAGTGCTCTGATAGAACGTGTAGGAAGTCCGGACATTAAAGGACGTGCCGAATTAATCCACACACGAACACACAAAAACACACTGAGGGTTGTGTTTAAAAACCCCATAAAGCCCTGCAGGTGCTGGTGGAAGATAAGCCCGTATTCGATCCCACTACGTGGATTTTGGATTCTTGCCGACTCGTAGATTGTGTGCTGAATCTTATTTGTCGGATGTGTGCGGCAGCTTTTTGAACCCGAGTCACCGACGAGGTTTGCAGAGTTTGTAGCGACGGCTTAGAAGAGCTTCCTGTGAAGATCTTTTACACACCGAGGAGTTCGACGAACGAACAACAACGACAATCGGGAAATAATCGCCTGGGAGTATTTGTGACACGTTTTCAAGAAAAAGGTTTGAATGGATTCACGGTTCATTTTTCTTGAGCTCCTTCGGGTTCATCCCGTTTTCACGAACCGGAGAGAGAAAGAGGCTGAAGCCGGCGTTACGGCGTTTCCCTCGTTAAACTGAAGAGGTGTGACGTGTCAGCGATTACGCAAACATCAGCGTCCTTCCAATAAAGACCACACGGGGGTCGATCGCAATGTTCAGAGACGGGTCCTGTTGCACGCTAACGAAGTGCAGCACCGTGATACAACAACCTTCGTGAGGAAGTGTCCGCCAACGGTACCGTTAGCTAACGCTAGCTAATTGTAACAGAAATGTTGGTAACGTTAGCTAATGATAGCAACATTGCTAATGGTAGCTAATGCTGATAACGTTAGCAATGGTGCAACCATGAGCTAACACTAATGATAGAAGAAACATTTTAGAAAAAAAACATTAACGTTAACAGACTCCGGGTTGCAAATGATTTTTCTGCTGTTGCTGTTACTCAAACTAAAAAAAACTAAAAACTCCCATGAACCTCTCAGGCTTTAAATAAAATATTGATGTTATACAACATGGAGACAATCAGGAATCTGTCAGCTGCCTCAGAAAAAAATCTAATGTTTGCAGTAAAATGGAGAACAAAGACTCAAGAAGCCTGAGCCTCTTTGAAACAACGAGATACCAAATAGAAAACCATCAAACAGCCGGCCGAAAAAACAACTGCTTATGAGGCTCAGGACCCTCGTTATTTCGTTGACCTTTGACCTCTTACACAAAATGTAATATCAGCCACACACCGAACCAACAAATGATCATGAATAGATGATTAACACATGAATGAATCTTCAGCTGCATTCGGACATTGTTTTTCATTTTCGTTCTCTATATTCTAGTTTATACATTATTTCATGTGATAACACTTCCATTTATAAACAAAGATTGTTTGTAAAAAATATTTGTAGCTTGAAGTGCCTTAAATTGCAATACCACTGAGGGCCACTAGGGGCTGGCTCAAAAGAAAACTCTCAAAAAGCATCAACTTCTGAAAATATTTCCAGCATTCATTAGATATTAGGCCTCAAACACAGATATGTTTGGGGGCAGGGCTGTTTGATTGACAGTCATATTTCCATTTATAGGAGGGCGGGGCATAGTGTCCTCAGGTTCCCAATCAGATTGATGGTATATTGCAAACAGCAGCGAGCCAATTTACCACTTTAATTACATTATATTGATCTTGTAATTAATATTGCATGAACTGCAGTCTATCATTGAGCTGTGGTTATATTTCCCTGACAACCTGCAGTTCTTTTAATGACCTGTAGGGGGACGGGGACTTGTGATAAATGTTAAATTATGTGCACGAAGACTGACACAAACTGTTTTCTTAAACCTCCCTGTTGCATATTCTGCACTGAGTGTCCACATACTTTTGGCCTCTCTTACTCTTTTTATGCCTCTTTTAATCTCCAGTTTTTCCACATTTATGAAAAGTAAATGGACAGATTAGATAAGGATGTAACGTTCTGGTGTCCACATACTTTTGGTCATCCTTCTATTCATCTCGTACTGTATATTCACTGTGACCACCCCTCCTCCTCCTCCTCCTCCTCTTCTGCTCTCCAGCTCTATATCACACACACAGAGCGAAACAGTGTGTGTGTGTGTGTGTGTGTGTGTGTGTGTGTGTGTGTGTGTGTGTGTGTGTGTGTGTGTGTGTGTGTGTGTGTGTGTGTGTGTGTGTGTGTGTGTGTGTTCACAGCGTCAAATGAAGAACTGCCTCCGTCTCTCCAGCAGCATCAGTCGTCTCTCAGCCTCCCGGACCAACAGTCACTGTTAGAAAAGTTTGTGTGTCTCGTGGCAGCTCGTGCCGGAGTGAACCCCCCGCCGTCTCTGCGCCTTTACGCGCGGATCTTTCCTCTCCTCTGGTGGATTTTCCCGCGCGCTGCTCCCCGGACATGGACGACGAGTTCCTCTCCAACTTGGCTCCGGCCGAGCCCGGAGACCCCGAGGCTCTGAGCCCCAACTCCACGGAGGAGCCCGGCTGGTGGGCGTCCTCGGACGGCGCGGAGACGGTGCACTTCGCGGTGCGCTGCGTCATGACCTCGGTGTACATCCTCATCATCACCGTGGGGCTTCTGGGCAACATCACGCTGGTGAAGATCTTCATCACCAATAGCGCCATGCGCAGCGTGCCCAACATCTTCATCTCCAGCCTGGCGGCGGGAGACCTGCTGCTGCTCGTCACCTGCGTGCCCGTGGACGCCTTCCGTTACTTCTCCGAGGAGTGGGTGTTCGGCGAGGCGGCGTGCAAGCTCATCCCCGTCATCCAGCTCACCTCGGTCGGCGTGTCGGTGTTCACGCTCACGGCGCTCAGCGCGGACAGGTAGGAGCACCGGATGTTTGTGGGGTTATTCTTATGAATGGATGACATCATTAAACTCCTGCAGCTACAGCATCCCAGAAAAGAGACTTCACTACTTTTATTTCATATGATTCAATAATAATGGCTCTTAAATATCAGTATGAGATTAAAATAATAATAAACTGTATTTGCACCTTTCATACAAGAAATGCAGCTCAAAGTGCTTCACAGCAAGAAAATGACATGCAGAGAGTTTCACATAAAAACGGATATAAAGGAACATTAAAAAAAATATAGAAAAGAAATAAAAATCAACACAAATGTTGACACAGCTGGAATTTACTCAAGTATTTTACTTTGAAGGGTTTCCTCTTTTTACTCGAGTATTTCCTTTTCTTGCAGCGTCACACCTGCAGACATCCTGCTGCCTCAGAGAAACGTTTTTACCGCACTGAATTGATGTTATCGGTTTAATTAAGATTTTATCTCATGAAATAAAACAACATATTTTTAGATTTAAGTACAGAACAGTCGATAAAGGGATTAAAATGAGCTTTAACGAAGAATGAATGTTTGCTTCTCATCACAACGCTCAATTAAAATCCATCTTCAGTGTCAGACGTTGGTTGGTCTTCTGCTGCAGTTAAACGTCTGAAACTTCCTGCTGTGTTGTTTGAAAGCTCCTCGGCTGGACGTGAAGTCACGGATCTTTTTGTGGTGGAAATACTGACTCCTTTACACTTTTTTCACCACATTTAAGATGAAGATTTTGCACAGAAACATACAAAGATCTCACGTTATGATGCAGTTTTGTAGAATAAAGCACAGCCGCCACGACATTCATGACTTTTATTTTGGGGCGTATTTGTTTTCTCTGACGAGGCCGAGCAGGTGCGACACGTTTCTGCACAATATTTCTCGATTAAACGGCTGAAAAAACGACTGTGGTGAGTTTATGTGATTTATCAGGAGCAGATAAAAGAGTCTCAGGAGCTTCTCTGCAGCTGCTGAAGCTGAACTGAGGCACCGCATTGATTAGGATCAGATAGAGTCCGCTGCTGGAGGAGTGAAGGCGGAGCTGCCGAGGTTTAAAGAGTCAAAGCTGAGCAGGATTTCTGCAGAAACATCAACAGATATGACGAAGAAGAACTTTTTCACAGGTTAGACTCCGTGTGGAGGATTTTGTGACCCTGAAGAGCATCATGACATCGTCTGTGTGTTAAACAGCTGACCTGCAGACGGCGACAGGATGAGATGCTTGATGCATGAGATTGTTGAGGTCACCATGGAGACGCTTTAAGTGTTTCAGATGAAAAGATGCAAACCGTGGACAGATCAGGAGTTCTGCAGGGATCTTTGTGGTCACGGTCTGAAAATTGGAGCCTTTAAAGTGTAACACCACCGAGGGCCACTAGGGGCGTGTCTTTTTGATTGACAGGCCTGTGGTGCAGTCAGGTTACAGCTATCAGTGGGCGGGACGTCGTATCGTCAGGTTTCCAATCAGATCGGTCAGATCCACCGCTGGATCCCGTGTGTGTGTGTGTGTGTGTGTGTGTGTGTGTGTGTGTGTGTGTGTGTGTGTGTGTGTGTGTGTGTGTGTGTGTGTGTGTGTGTTTGAGCATGGATGAAGAGGATGTAGGAGGAAGAGGAGGGAGGATAATAAGAGAGGAAGAAGGGTCGCGGTCAGACACGATGGTAGAAAACAGAAAATTCAAAATGAAAAGTTTGATCATGAGAGAAAGAGGAAGAGACTTCCTGCTGATTGAAACACAGATTGTTTTTGGTTTAGTCGTCGCGCCAGCGTCCCGACCGTCCTCAGTCTGATTGCAGATGGATGCTGGGACATTGCTCAGAATCAGGACCACTAGGCTTTACCTGCTGATGGAGGCAGAAAGAGTCCTGATGGTTTAATGGTTTTGTTAGAGTGTCTGGTGATCAGCGAGAAGGAGGGAATTTAATTTATACTGACGCTCAGCTGGGTGATCGAGTGTGTGACTGGAGGTTATTTTAACCTTCGCCATTTTGGTATTTTGGAGCCAGAAGTGACCATATTTGGACGAGCAGGGGGAGGAGCCAGATCTGGAAACCTGACTGCACCACAGACATTACATTACATTTCATTTAGCTGACGCTTTTATCCAAAGCAACTTACAATAAGTGCATTTACAACCATGAGGGTACAAAACCAGAACAACAAGAATCAAGAAAATACAATTTATTGTACCTGTCAATCAAACAGACACGCCCCCCCAAAAACAGGTCTTTTTGAATCTTCTTCTCTTCTATTATTTCCAGATGGACCTCCAGAAAACTAATAAGAAGTGACTTTAACTAACAATACCGAGATAACTGATGGACACTTGGATATGTATGTACATGTGTAGGAAAGGAGATTTAAAATATATTTTATTTTTTATTAAGTAGGAGCTGAGTTCTCGTGTTTATTTTGTAGATTTAAAACAGATTTTGGTGGACATTTTTCTGAAGCAGCTGTTTCTACTTGTTCTTATTGAATTTGTGTAAAAGCACGTTGCTGCTTGTTGTGTTGAGCCAAAAGAAAATTTGTAATCTTATTGTCATTAATTTGAAAACCCAAATATTCCTCCTGCACACCGGTCGAGTTAAATAAATACTTCATGATGCTCCTGTGAGTTCTTTTTCTTTCTGATTTATAAATGTCGCGGGCAAAATTAAATCCACTGCTGAGGCCCATTAGTCCATGCAGCGCCCCGAGGGACAGATGTGGCTGTCAGCTCCGCTTTACGTCACAAAACGCAACCAGCTTCTAACGGTTTTTCTCTCCTCTGTTTGCGTCCGGACTGAGACGACCTCGGATTCACAGTCCGGAGGAAGTCTGGACCTCGACGGCGGTTGTTGACGCGAGGACGGAGGGGTCCAATATTTCACGGAGAATTGGGCGCTTAATTGCAAATTAAGGAGGCGTGTCATGTGTCATCAGAGTGTTTCATTGGTTATTAAAGGATGAGCCCGTTTCTCTGATGGCTGGTTAGGACTGAAGACAGGAAGTGACATCTGTCAGGGTGGAAGCAGGTGTACACATTACATTACATTACATTACTACATTAATTAATACTCTGTAAGGGAGCTGCAGTACTACTGAAGGTAAAAAGAAACAGCACACGGACGGTTTTCAGTTTTCTTGATCCGGTTAAAGTTCGTGTGCAGATTTGACCTGTTTGAAGATTCAAAGCGTGAAGCCTCGTTTTGATCCGCTACCGTTTCCGCTGCCAGTTGCTGCATTCCGCGTCAATAAAAACTCACCACTTCCTGTATTATTTCAAATTAAAAGCCCTATAGTGTTTGATAAGGAAGAAACCCAAATTACATGCTGGCAGTTTTAATTACAGACGCAGCGATGAGCCTCCACACCTGAGAGTCCCCGCGGACTCCCCTCGGCGTCAGGTGATCCGCGGCACGATGGGAGCTGATCTGTGATTGGCTGCTGAGGTCAGAGGTGCTGACAGACAGTCTCAAGCTCACCTCAAGTTTCTAATGAACAACTATCGCATAGAATTATAAACTAAATGGAATTTATTTTATATCCAGGAAATAAAAGCTGCACCATGTTTTTTACTTTTATGATTTAACGGATCTGTTTGTGTGTGCGGAGGTCAAATCTGTTTCCATAAAAACACAAAGAGACACTTCTGCTCGGATTCAAGGTCAGTGTGTGTGTGTGTGTGTGTGTGTGTGTGTGTGTGTGTGTGTGTGTCCTGCGGTACTACAGGTAAAGGTCACTACACTATGTGTCATGCATGCGAGCAACAGAACGTTGATGCAGCTGGATTCCTGTTTAAGTCTCAACCTTTTCCATGCAGACTCGAAGGAAACACGAGCAGCTTTATGTTTAAAGCAGCAGCTGCTCGGTTCGTCTGCAACAAGTCGTCTCCTGAATTAAGAATTAATCACGAATATTCAGCGTGTTTCACACGTTACTGTGCCGCCAGTCTGAACTCAAACCTTGAAACACTTCTTGGAGTTTTACTTCTTTCTGCACTGGAAACAGCTGATTTTAAGATTTCTTAAAACTATCTCCTTAAATTCAATCTCTTAGTATTTAGTGCAAAATGAATGTGTGCTTTTCATTTCCGAGCTCGGCAGAGTGAACGAGAGGAAGCTGCCGAGCTCAGCGGGAACTCCTGGTCCTCTCCGTTTGCCGGCAGGCTCCGTCGGCGTCCTCGCTCTTGAAAAACACAACGGTATCAGAGTGTTCAACGGGGGAACTCATTTCCTGATCACACAGCTGCGAGCGGAGATCCAGCTGCGTGTCCGACCCCAGCGGCCTGTAACGAGCCCCTAACGAGACTAAAGGCCACTAACGAGCCCGTAACGGCTCTGAATTGGCCTGAAGGCCCTTGATGAGGAGAAGGAGCCTAATGCGTAATTAGCGCGGTGATTGGAGTAGCTGCTTCCTCTCAGGATGAAGCACCAAAAATACCCCGTTGAGCTGAGGACATCCTCGGAGAGGAGCCGAAGCCGTGGAAAGGCGGTCAGACGGCGACGGTTCAGATTCACTGTGACAAGAGAAGACATGAACCGATGAGTCGAGGCTGGTTGGTCGATTTTCCTTTTCCTAACTGGAACCTTTGAGAACTTCAGGGTCTGGAAACCTCCGGGGGAAAACCTCCACGTCCTTTGTTACTCTACAAACAAAAAGTTTTTCCCCTTTTTAAACATTCAGCTTTTTATTTTGTTCTATTATTTTGTGTTGATGCCATGCAATCACAGTGTCCTTTATCCCATGATGGCACCAATCAACAGGTAAACATCAGCCTCCGCTCGGTTTTACTGCTTGTCCTGACTTCACTCCTGTAAACACTCATAAAACCACAGACGGCAGCTCTACATGAGGACTGTCAGGAGTTCAGTTTTGTCCTCCATTTTGCCCCCGATCACCTCTCCTCCTGTGTCCCCTGTCTTTGTCTGTGGCCACGCCCCTCACCTCCCGTGGCCACGCCCCTCACCGGTCCCAGCAGATGCAGTCACTCATCCCTGATCACCACCTGCAGGTGTGCTGCATCTCCCTGATCACCTCCCCAGACTATATGTAACCTGCACAACTCTGGTTGTCGGTTCATTGTTTGTTAGCTCCCCGTCCGTCTTCCGTCTGCTCCCCGTCAGCTCTCTGTCAGTCCTGTTCCTGTTCCCGTTCCTCCGGCCTCTGTGTCTCCTGCGGATATCCCGGTCAAAATCACCAGTCGGTGGAGTTGCCCTCCCAGCTTGGAGGATTGTTGACGCCGTCCCTTCCGCTGGTCTGCCGGCTGTCCTGTTACCCGTGTCCCCGCAGGAGCTGTCGGTTGAGTTGCCCTCCCGACTGGACGTAAAGTGGACACGCTTGGTGCCACCTTTTGGTTTGTAGTTTTTTGTTTCTTTATTTTTTGGACAATAAAGACAGTATTTTTGGAACTTATACCTCGAGTCTGTGTGCTTGCATTTGGGTCCTAGAAAGATACACCCACCACATAACAAGGACGGCTGGACGCAGGATGCGAATACTTTGCATTGGTTGTTTTCTCTATTTTTTTTTTTGATTTTGATTTTATACACTTTATTAATCCCCGAGGGGAAATGTCTTCACTACAGCAGGGGGGCTCTCAGGGGGGAGATGCTGCAGCAGGCTGCCACTAGCGCGGCGCCAGGTAACCTGACCTGAGGTGCATGTTTTTGGATGATGGGAGGAAGCCGGAGAACCCGGAGAGAACCCACGCAAGCACAGGGAGAACATGCAAACTTCGCACAGAAAGGCCCAGGACCGGATTCGAACCCGGAACCTTTTTTGCTGTGAGGTGACAGTGCTAACCACTGCACCACCGTGCCGCCCAAAGAGGGTTTAATTCAGGCCGATTCAACTAGCGGTCCTAGTGTGACCAGATTTTAGAAAAAACTAAAGTTGGATGCGTCATTGGTGCTGAGAGGGGAACATAAAAATGCACAAAAGAACATGCAGGTTAATGGTTCATTCTATTGGAGCCAGCCCCTAGTGTCCCTCTGTGGTATTGCACTTTAAGGCACTTCTGCATTGGCCTAATTTTTCAGAGCAGTCAACTATTATATAGTCTACCATCTCGAGTCATAGACAAGCTGTGTGGGTAACCTTGGCGACAGGACAGTGAGGGGGCGGGGAGGATCGGGGAAACCCTTGCGTGAGTGTCGGTTGTGATTTGTGAAAATCTGATTCCAGACAAAAAACTACTGACATTTATTTACTTTACAAGTAATAAACTGTTTTGTTGACATTAATGTCCATTAGTTTGATTTTTTTTTTTGTAGCCGTTAAAGTTAGAGCTCTTATTTGGCCAACTTGTTGAAGTTGAGCAGTTGTGCTTTAATCCATGAAGAGCTTATGTTAATTAGACTGTCCCAGAGCCTGAAGGTGAGTTTTAGTTGCGTGATGACCTAAAGTCAGAGGGCGTTTTGGATTCAGGTTTTCAAACAGGACTTCCTGTCAGAGTGCTTTATTATGGACCTAACAGCCACCACATGAAGGCAGGTGGACGGTGGAGTGAATTAGATCTGCCCATCAAATCCATTTCAGCTGGACTTCCTGCAGAGAGACCGACTCTCAGATCAGAAAAGATTTGGATCAGAGGTCGCGTCGACGCCAACTACAGAGAGAACAAAGCCGGCAAGATGGAGAACTGGCAGGATAAAGGGAATCGAAGCCAAGGTGAAGAGGAAGAAAGTATTCCTTTCCAGCTTTGTTTGTGGAATCGATTTTTCTTTCATCTTCCAGCTACCGAAGCATCGACAGCAGGAGATCTGAGGAGGAGAAGAAACAAAAAAAGAGTGGTGCTCCGCTGTGTGCAGCGACGGTGAAATCACCTGATGGAGGTCTTTAATGGAAGGAAACGGCTGCAGGGTAAACGGTGGTGGAGAAGAGAGAGAAAGAGGAGGATACAAAGACTTAGAGAGGAAGAGAAGAAGGACGTGATTGGACCAAAGCAGGGACAGCTAAACAGTCTTGCGATCGCAATAATTAACGCAAATTCAAGTAAACTGTAATATTTATGGAAACCTGCAATTTATTAAAATTCCTGCAATTTTACCGCAAATTTTTTTTGTCATCAGAAGCTGTGCTGAAAGTATTAACAGCATAAAGTACATCTTTTCTGGTGCTTAAAAAAATAAAAACCGAAATTTCTTTTTTGACTTGCAATTTTACGTCCAAAAAAAAATTTAAACTCTGCAATTTACATCGCAATTTTTGATTAAGTCCTCCGCAAAAATCAAACATTTTTGATCGCAACAATCCTGGAGGGATTGTCTAAAGGTCACGAAATGAAGTTTGAGCTATGACTGGAACAACTTCCTGCTCAAACTTGGACACCTGGGAGTCTCCACAGCCCGACGGCTCCTCTTGGTGCTCTTTTTGGTGGGCGGGGCCACGTGAGCCTTAGTGCTGCAACCCGCGGGATTATAAAGCCTTTTACTGGAACATGTGAGCTTGTGATTTCTGCTGAAGAAGCTCAGAGGAGCTGCAGGTGAAG
The DNA here is from genome assembly GCF_029030835.1 of Brachyistius frenatus. Lineage (NCBI taxonomy): Eukaryota > Metazoa > Chordata > Actinopteri > Embiotocidae > Brachyistius > Brachyistius frenatus. Next base: position 237,696 of record NW_027210919.1, read on the forward strand.
TTGTCAGGGAGCGCAGTGGGAACAGAGTGTGCTCTCAGACTATCTTCATCTGTGAGGAAGATCTGCTGGAGGGTGTGTGTGTGTGTGTGTTTGTGTGTGTGTGTTTGTGGGGTAACAAAGTGTAACAGATCAGAACAACAGATGTGGAGGTGTGAACTCAATCAGATTATCACCTCAATTAAATCAGGAGGGGAAGTGAAACAGAACATTAATGCAAATTATATGTCATTTTCTAATTATGTGTCATTTTCTGGTCGTCAGTTCAAAATAGTTGCGACGTCTGAGGAAAATGTTGATCTTCCCAACGGCCTCATCTTTTCCCGCTGTGACTTTGTACGTCCTGCATTACGTTACCTCCCTGTTAGCTTGCTAAATTGTTTGCCTCTGTGGCCTCCAGACGCCAGCCACATCGCTGTTGCCTAACAATGGAGTTTTCATGACTTTACCACTTGAACGCGGAGCATACGGTGAACACGACTTCCCGTGTGGTAACCACGAGCTCACGAGTTTGGTTTGAACGCAGCATGTAATTTTTGTATGAGGTTTTTGCGAGCGGTTCTAATCCTGGACGAGCCCCCAATTTATGTCCCGGCTCGGAGACAGAAAATAAGGAGGGATTTCAACCAAGAGCTCCACAGTTGCCTTTGAACACAGCGCACCTGATTGGCCCGATCCACTCCATCCAGAGGAGCTGCTCTGTTGATGAAAACCTGCCGTGAATGAATGTGACACCGAACGCGTCACCGGCCTTTGCATCAATAATAAAGTGATTAGCAAATCCAGCAGGTGATGTGAATGGGAAGGTTTCAGGGCCAGAAGGTGACGAGACACTCCTCAATCTTTTTTTATCTGCAGACAGAACGGAGATAAAAACGTTCAAGACCCCGGCGGCTTTGTGTTTCTGCGCTGCATTCATCGCCCTCTGAATCATACAGCATAACGGCAGAGTCCTCGTGTAGACGCTGTTTACGCTCAACATCTGGGTCTCGACTCACTGAGAGACCCAAGACGAGACAGAAGAAAAGTCCTCATTGTGCTAAAGGGACAAAACAAGGACACAAACATCCGGGAGGACAAACAGAGTTGGAGGGAACAGACGGTCAGGCAGCAGGCAAGTGGGGACGTGCAGGTATTTATGTTCCCTGATCAGGGAACAAGAATCTGGTGATTCAACTCGGTATCACAGCCAAGTGTGAAATAGACACGCCTGTCCACTACAGCAAAAAACTTGACATAGCTACGCTTTGGGCTTTCTATGCGTGAAAGTTACATGTTTTGTTAGACCAAGTACGAAGGACATCTTTTGCCATTAGTCACCACACTTTTTGCAGAAACTTTCATGTTCCTGTAAAACACGCAGTAGGTTTCATTTTACAGGAAAACGTGTAACTTTCCCGTGTTGGTCGGGTAAATGCGCACTGGACATTCTCTACGGACTGAGCGTGCTCAGATTTTTCTGGCTTCCTTCTAGTTTAGCCCTGTGAATAAACAAACTCTTAACTTTCCAAATGTTATCAGACTGAATGGATCAAAATTTTATCGCTTTGGGAGTTTTGATGCTTGAAAGAATTTATTAAAACACTTTGATTCAGATTAATGACACCGACCCCGGATCTGAAGAATATTTCAGTCAACAACCTCACAAAATTAGATTTCAACTTTTTGTTGGACGTTTTAAGTCTTAACGTTTGAAATAAAAAGCTGTTTTGCAGATCTGTTGTTTCTAATTGGGTGAAAAAGGCTTTTACTTTAATGAGTTAATTCTACACACGATAAGTTTAAACTCTTCAAGAACAGCGAGTTTAATTTTTGAGTCTGAAAACCAGCTTCATATTCTTTCCACTTTACCAGCGAGACCTTCTCATCCTGGGGACAAAACTTGCAGCTTCTGCGCGACATGAATAATCAATAAATTACTACATCAATAAAACATATACAGCCAGACAATGGAAGATTTATGGGCAAGAAGTGTACGTGCGAGTGTGCAGTCGACTCTCAGGCCCATGAATGAATCATGATCTGTCCTCTGTGTGTGTGTGTTTGTGTGTGTTTGTTGTGTCCTGACACAGGGTTTTGATATCCTGGTGTAAATACAATGTCCAGTCATGACAGCAGCTCTGGAAGCTGTCAGAGTTACATCAGCATCAACCCCCCCCACCCCCCCCACCCCCCTCCCCCCACACACACACACAGAGGGCAGATCATGACCCAAATCCAAACACACCAACTGATCACCGGACCACTCAGCAACTGATCAGCAGCAGGTGAGGCAGAACGTCAACAGGTGCAACATATTGATCCTCATGAGATCTGATTAGAAAACAACAAATTTAACAAATTTGTTGGTAAAACACAAAAATAAACTCCCAACTAAAATAAATAAAATAAATATATATTTATATAAATAAAGAACCAATTAGTGAAGATGTTTGAAAAGGGCTCAAAACCATATAACGTCCACCACACCAACCTGAACAGACAATTTAACAGACACAAACAGATTATTGGAGATTAGTAGCACGTTTTTCCACTCATTTCTTTTCTATTAAAAAACCCCCCCAAAAAACCCTCTATACAACAGAGGTGGGCGGGGCCTCAACACCACATCAGGGACGTCACGCTAACCTCAATGTTTTTGAGGTGACATGTGACTCTGAGAACTAACGTTTCATCACTGCATTGAAACAAATTAGTCGTAGTCATCTGATTAAAAACGTAAACGATCAACGCTCGACTCAATCCTCGAGATATTTTCAAAGATTTTCGTACGTAAGGGACCAATGAGCTTGGAGCTGGGAGAACTTCAGAAATGGTGCGAGGACTTCAAGTAATGAATTACTTCCTCCGCTAACTATTTTACCTCATTTAGATTTAAATTCAGCAGCATACATAACGTGTCCAGCTCCACTGGATTGACAGATGGCGGCCGGTCACTGGTGTAAATCAGCCGTCCGGGTGAGCCTCCGATCTGCTCCGTCTAATGAGGAATTTAAATGCAGCTCCGTGATTACAGAGAACTGTAATTATGATTAGTGCGAGAGAGCGCCATTGTTTCGCGCCTTTGTCCTGCGGTTCAGCGGATGTCCAGCGTCCGATGGGCTTCATCATTAATTAACAAAAGAGCCTGGAGCTGTCAAAAGAAAAAAAATATGATATAATTAGGAGGAGATTAATGTTTGGTTTTCAGAGAATATGAAGTGTGATGGTGGGCTTTGCTTTCGTACTGTTTTTTCACAGATTCAGTGTGCTGCTGCATTTGTCTGCAAAATAATAAAAAGTGTGGTGTTGTTGTTGAAGCTGTCGAATCCTGCAGTCCCTCGACGTCTCATGAAGAAAACAACAGCAACAACAACAGAAAGAGAGAGACGAGTTCTCCCTCACTGCCACAGGTGGTGCTCAACTTTTGATTCTGCAATGCATCATGGGAGTTAACTTGAAGTGTAAGCAGCGGTGAGGTGTTCGTCCTCCGTGAGCCGGCTCGTCTGGGAGGTTCTTTTTGTTTTGACCCGATCCCACGCTGATGCTTCCCTCCTCCTCTCCCTCAGGTATAAGGCCATCGTGAACCCGATGGACATCCAGACGTCCAGCGCCGTCTTCTGGACGTGTCTGAAAGCCGTGTCCATCTGGCTGCTGTCCGTCCTGCTCGCTGTCCCCGAGGCCATTTTCTCACAAGTCGTCGCCATGCAGGTAAAAATGAATCCACGACACGTCCTACGAACACGCCACACACGAGTACTAGACAGGTTTCTTCGTTTTTCTCACTGAAAATAGTTCCCCCTTAAGGCGGTGGCGTTACCATAGCGACGCCGCACAAAACCGCTGTGATGTTATTTTCTAAATCACCTTTCACTTCTACCGACAGAAGCCGGTGTTACAATTCAGTTCAGGTTTCGTGTCTCACCTCGGGGGCGAGGTTTGTTCTCAGGCTTGAGGATTAACTACTCAGACTCTGAATTTATTGATCACACCTCGTGTGTGACCACTAAATGTACGCTGAGGACAGTGTGTTATCAAAAAGTATTGTAAACATTGTTTTTTCGAATAGAAGCAACATGACGCTGCATTTTTTTTCTGCGCTGAATGTTAAACGTTGCAAGTTTTTTTTCTGATCAGCGAGAGTTGAATTTTTTTTTACCCAGCTGTCCAATCACGGCGAAGACAAGCGAACGCGAATACGAGCAGTGTATCCAGACTATAATAAGGAAAGCTGCGAGCGTACTTTGTATCCAGGACGTGAGGCTGCCACGAGTTGGGATATATACGATTCCATTCACGCGTTGTTGTCATACTGCGACATCGTTCCCATAATACAAAAAACGACGCATGAACGAATCCCTGAAAAATAACAGCAGCTTTCAGTGTGAACAGAAATGAGATTAAAATAAATCTCCGACAGACATGAATACAAAACATTGTTGAGTCTGACCGCAGGATAAAACATAAAAATCAAATGATGAGCCGCTCGTGGTCTGGATGCTTTCGTGACCTTCGGTGCGTTCGGCCTAAGGCAGGTGTTCATCTGAAGGCTCATCACAGACGGAGGAGTTTAAACACAAACACCTCCCTCGACTCCGATCAGCTGTTTCATGGTCATCTATACCAAACACGAGCTCTTCTCTGCAGCCACTTTCGTGATCTTTCCTCCATTTCCTCCTTCTCCATCTTCCATCGTTTTCTTTCGTCCTTCTTCCTCTTCTCCTCCTTCCTCCCCTCCTTCCCTCCCTCCTTTCCCTCACCTCCTCGCTTCGTGTCCTCGCAGGGCCACAGGGACAACACCAACGTCACCTTCGTCAACTGCGTGCCGTACCCGCTGTCCAATCAGATGCATCCGAAGATCCACTCGGTGATGATCTTCCTGGTTTACTTCCTGATCCCTCTGGCCATCATCTCGGTGTACTACTACCACATCGCCCGCACGCTCATCAAGAGCGCCCACGACATGCCGGGGGAGGTCAGCGAGCACACCAAGAGACAGGTGACCGACGGACGGACGGACGGATGCGTGAACGAATGAACGAGTGAATGAATGAATGAGTCTTGTTTTCATTTCTAACAAACACTTTCTGACTCATCGCTTCATCGCCGTTAGACTTTCTGAAGCATTTCAACGGTCTCTGTCGACCATTTCCAGAGTTTGACATAAAAAAAAAAGAAAAAAAAAGAAATTGTATTGGAAATCCCTGCATGGGCTCAGGAACACTTGGCTGCAATGATTTGTTTAAAATAAAAACTGCGCAATAGAACAAAGCGTTAAAAAAAAAGAAGCTCAGCCAACCCGACATGTCGGTGGCTGGATGCATCTTTAAATCTGAAGATATTAAATATTAGTTTTGCTTCAGTCCATATTGATTTGTTAATGTTAAGAAATGAATGAAAATCATCCATGAAGGAGAGAGAAAAGAAATAAAGTCGAGCAGTAGCAGAATAAGTAAAGTGCCGTCTGAGATCACGAACTCCTGCAGAAAGTGAACAGTCTGAAGTTTAGTTTAATGGACTCTCTTTTCACACCTCCTTGTCTTTCGGAGGCCTCGGTGGAGAAAGTGTCGGTCGGTGTGAGTGATCGCTTCACACCAGCTTGATCGTCACAGATGGAGAGGAGGTCAACGGGGAGCTGAATTATTAAAGGCCTGACGGCGGCGGGTCAGATCAGGTGTACACGATCGATGATGGAGCGCCCGAGCGGAGAATTACCGACACTCTCCGGGGAGTTTCGCGACCGCCGTTGACGGTGAACCCTGAACGTCTCACTTCACGGCACTAATACAGTCGGAGTCCCGTCACCAGTCGGCCCACCAGTTTATTCTTTTTTTACGAATTATTTCCAGGTGTTTCCAAACTGCATCTTTCTGAAGCTGCCATCGATCAATCTCGACACTTCCTGTAGCTTTTTCACATTAAAAGCCAAACAGGAAAGGGAGGGTTTGTTCCCACCGAGCGGCTGGAAGTCTTTTATTTTTAATGAAACATCTGTGCAGAAGTCAATGATTTGTTTACAACAGCGTTTGAAGAACTCGGTGGAAATAACAAAGTTCACAGACGTACCAACAACAGAAGAACCGACATAACTGTCGAGACTCGTTCAGACTCGAAGATTTGACTCGACCCGAATCTGCTGTAAAGACTCGAGACTTCGCTTGTCTCTCATGAGCTGAGATTTAAATGTTTCAAATGATTGATCCGACTTCAGACTTGAGTTTAACACATTTTCTTGGTTGGACCTCTTTTTAGACGACTCACACTGGACGTAGAGACGCGATAACAACCCTGACGGTAACGAAAGAATAGACCTGTCGTTGTTTTGCTTTCCTTTGGTGGTGGAGCCCGTTTAACTGACGGAGTCACAGCGAGAGTCCTTTCAGAGGCAGAAAAAGCTGAGCGGGCTGCGCCAAGTGACGGTGACCTCGTCGAACTCGGGGTTAATGGACACAAACAGTGAATCAACTGATGACACAGAGTTGAGAGAGGAGGAGGATCATCAGCGAGACATCGAACGCTCTCTAACTGTGTTCATAGACTTTAAAAGAAAGGACCTGAGACGTAAAACATATATTTATATATATATAAATCCCCTCTCAGCCTACGTTGGTGTATTTTAGTGTATTTGCCAATGAAGGAAAATCTTAACACAGCATCCAATAAGTTGAGTGACATCTATTTATATTATATTATATTAAATTATATTATATTATATTATATTATATTATATTATATTATATTAAATTATATTATATTATACACGGCAGAGTGCTGCACAACATCAGACAGTTAAATTTAAAGACGGGAAAACAATAAGCAATTAAAAAAGAAATAATGTTTTCTTAAGTAACATTTTCCACTTGTTTTTTTTCATTGTACATTTTTTTTATTTTGGACAAATTGGAAAACACACCGAACCTAGATCGTTTTAAAATGTCTTTATTCACAAACTGAAAAAGAGGAAATGTTGAAATACTGAATGTGTTGCAGTGAAACTGTCTGATTGTTTGTTCTATCCGACCCTCGAAGACAAACATTTACAGAACAGATTTTATGTACATCTCGTCGCTGCCGCCATTACGGTACATTTTCCTCGTTATATTAGGAAACCTGGACTCGACTGAAAGTGGAAAAGTTGGCTTTAATGAGACATCTTGGCTTTGAAATAACAAGAAAACATGAGATGTTGTTATAATGAGAAAAGTTTTGTGTAAAGCGGAATAAAAAGGACGAGAAATGTTCCTCTAAAAAAGAAGGAAAAGTTGCAGCAACATCTTAGAGGAGTTAATTTATTCTGGCGGCGGTGCATTGATGTGTTTCGGTCCTTTTACGTCTTCAGTAAAGCAGCTCGTATTGCGTCCTTACATGTGGCTGTAATGTGAAGGCGTCCGCATACTTTTGGCCACATATTTCCACATGTATCACCTCCCGTGTGGCAGGATTTTGATCAGAAACCAATAAAACAGGGAAAGTAAATAGATGGTCATTCAACCTTGAAGTCAGACAGAATGAAATTCCTCCCTGTGCGTCCGTCCGTCCGTCCGGTCGTATCATGTGCGTCGTCTAATTCATCTCATTACCCCTAAATCCATCTCAGCGTCCTCGTGGGGTGCGATGCCATCTGCTCTCTCTTAAATTGAAAATAAATAAATAAATAAAACCCTCCTCACACGTATCTTCACATCCATCAGGGCTACAAGACAATCGCTGCATTAACTGCAAACGCCCACATCAATACCGAACACGTCTACGATCTTATCTGAGAGCACGGCTAATTCATTATGTCCCCCGAGATAAAACACACACACACACACGCACGCACGCACGCACGCACGCACACACACACACACACACACACACACACACACACACACACACACACACACACACACACACAAACCCACGCATGCACGCACACAAACACACTGAAGCTGGGAAACTAAATTTAAGATGACATTGCTGAAAACGGTCACTTACACTCACTGTCCACTTCATTAGGTACACCTGTTCAGCAGCTCGTGAAAGCAAACATTCAATCAAATCTGATCTATAAAACAAATAAACAACTAAAACAGTCTCAAGATGCTTTAAAGAACCCAGAACAAAATAACAAAGGTTCCCAAACTCTTCAGAACCAAAGCTAATTCTCCAAGTACCTCCCACTGCACACAAACAGTTTTCATTTAAAAATTAAATTCACTTATTTAACGAGATCAATTTCCTCAAAGAAGAATAAATAACAACAACATAAGGCTGCTGTTTAAAAAAAAGAAGAAAGAAGACATTTACATCTCTCATATCATCTTATGTCGTTATGTCGGAGGTGACGTCCCCCAACGGAGCACACGCAAACTTAATTCATAAAATATTTAAAAAACAGCCAACGTTAACGTCATTCTAATGCAATGGATTTATTCGGGATGGGCATTTCAAGCAAAACTACTATTCGAACTTCACTCTGAACTATTTGATTTTTTTATGTTGTTGAATAAGCGGTTCGCAAACGGCTTCTAGGTGCATTACCGCCACCTTCTGGCAGCAGTAACCAAAAACAATGAAATAAGACTTTGATAGTCGTATAAAATGTTGGATTTTTTAAAGTTTTTCAATAACTCTTTCAAAACAATGTCCCATCAGTAACCACCAGTGGTACCACAATTTGGGAATCACTACCACAGAGGAAAAACGTTCTTTTAAGAGGAAGCAACATTGAGCAAAACCACGCGGAGACATTCGGGATGGTTCGTGGATAAAAATCCGTCAGCCAGCGATCCAGTTATGAATACAGCTTGGTGGGTAAACACCTGACGAGGTTACTGTTAGAATGACAAGCAGAGCAGTGAAGCAGAAAACATGTCAATGCTACTCGTTTGTATGACAAGTAAATAAGCAGCCGGTATGTTTGTGCATCAGCAGCATCGCTCAGTCTGCAGATGGACGAGAAAGAAAGAAAAAAGACGCAGATGTCTCGTATCTACACGTGTAATTATAACTAATTGTAGGATATCTTCACACCCACTAAATCGAGAAACCATATTTTATAAACCAAATGTGGAGAATTTTGCAATCAGTTTCTTCTGACTCTTCTGTTCTGAGTAATCAGCTTTCATTTTTGTCAATTTGCCGTTATCGATCGTCCCTTCGGTTGGACTTTAATTTGAACTGACGGTTGACTGACGGCTCCTGAATACCAAAATGATTGCGCGCTCCGCCGTTTGACTTATTTTTCTCTGCCAGGTTTTGGGCTGCAGGATCAATCAGAGCCGGAGGCCGTTACAGACATCGGCTTGGCAGGTGGCACCGAGTGAATGCTCAGACGGCTGTCGGGCTCACATCGACATCCAAAACAAACAGAAAATAACTTCGCTTCAAACCACAGGAGGTCTGACGAACGGCTAATAATAATGAAGAGTAAAAAACACAGGCAGAAGGCGGGAAGAGCAATTGATCATTTCTGCAGACAGAGTTTTTCAGCACTTTCTGAAATTTAAATAATTGCTACTCCTGATTAATTTAATTAAAGCTGTCGGGGTTGTTTATCAATGTGAGTTTTCACAAGAAAAGAAAACCTCCCCAGTCTTTGAGCTAAAAGATCAGAAAATCACAACTTCTGGAATCTTTGAGAGCACACATTATAATATCATACATGTTATCAAATGTTCTGCTTCCATATTTCAGTGTTCTTTATTTTCAGTTTATTTTCAGAATTTCAGGAGAGAAGTTTGTGCTTTTTAAACAGGAGTTTATCGGAGCCAGCCCCTAGTGGCCCTCGGTGGTATTGCACTTCATGGCACTTCAACATCAGCATTACTTTTCAACACCAAGAAGCTGCGTCCAGTCCACTTTTATATACAGTCTGTGGTCTCTGTGCGCGACAGCGCCCTCTAGTGGTCGTTGTAATTATGGTGGGAGCAAACTAGGAAGTCTGGTGACGTCGGGAGGAGGTCGGGGCGGATGGATGGGTCGGCGGGACTTCGACGCAGGAGACTGCTGCGTATTAAGCTGTAACTCATCATCAGTTTAACATCGTTTCCTCGGAGGTCTTTTAGTTTAACTTGTAAATGAGAAAAAAATACATTTGCTTTCCACTCCTAGACTTCTTCTTACAGCTCGTCGTCGCTGAGTCAGCAACCGTGTGGCTTTGAGTGACGGCTGATTGACAGCTGCAGTATTCGAGCAAATGATGGCACAAGCAGACAGGAGCAGCCTGAGACCTGCTGCCGGTGTCACCGAGCTGGCAGGCGGCCACGACGATGCGGCTTTAAAAAGAAGTAAATCAGAAGGATCCAGACGCTCATATCCGTCTGGGATCAGCAACAAGAAGGAAAAGAAGGCGGATTCACTAATTAGAGGAAAGATTTGTAGTCTTTTAAGATGTATAATGAACCTTTTGGAGGATCTGATTGTCAGAGTTTCTCAAAGAAAACACCAAACTCCGAACTGTTCCGTGAAGCTTCGGACAGATAAAAGTTTTTTTGTTTTTGTTTGATGCACAAACATCAGCGAATCTTCAGCAGAGAAGACTGAAAGTCTGCACCGATATCAGGAGCTTTATTTCACGCTCTGCTGGGTTCTGACTTCAGACAATTCCAGTCCCCTCCCACCCAAAATCTGCCCTCGCAAAGCTCGGCGCCGCTTGCCGAGAAAACTCAGAGACCAGAGGCAGCGGAATAAAACGTCGACCTGCATCGCCAATAAAGAGCATCATTTGTCATGACTTCGAAATGTTACAATAAGGTTGAGTTGCGTTAGCGGCGGACATCGTGACCCGAGGCCGCAAGAGAACACAGACGGACTCATTTGTTCAGATTAAAGTGAAACATTTTGGATATAAAAACTGCCGTGATTGAATTTTGTGTACTCGCGGAGGATCCGATATTACAGCTGTCCGGCCGGGTCATTCTTCCTTTGCAGATATAACATCATCATCATCATCATCATCATCATCATACAAATGTAAGCTTTTACAAGAGAAACAGAAGAGACCCTTAGAGCTGCAGAGGGACGAGCTGAATTTAACGTTGGAACGATCTGACTCGGTGAGGAAACGGCGACAGTCCTGCCTGGTCCCGCCTTTTTTTCCCCGTTCTTTTTTGCGACACCAAGTCGTAGCTTTGCAGAGTGGAAACACAACTGAAGCCCATTTCTGAGTTAGAACTTTACTCTGTTTAACGACTGCATGCAGTACACTGATCTTTATTTTGTGTTTTCTGAAAAGCAAATATTAGAAAAGTTGCATGTCTTTGGATCTTTTGCATTCCAGGGAATTTTTGTGCCTAACTAAAGACTGGATATAAAAGAGTTCGTAGCTTCAGGTCTAAAAAATAGAAGTGTCTTCAGCTGCAATACCAGCGAGTGCCACTAGAGGTCGGCTCCAAAAAGCCTCCGGCTCCATAGACTCCCATTCAACTTGTCTCATCAAATCCAAAGTGAATAAAATGTGTCCATCAGTTATCTCGGTGTTGTTAGCTAAAGTCACTCCTTCTTATTAGTTTTCTGGAGGTCCATCTGAAAATAATCCCTCATTCATTAGAAAAGAAGATTCAAGAAGACCTGTTTTTGGGGGCGTGTCTGTTTGATTGACAGGTCTGTGGTGCAGTCAGGTTACAGCTATCGGTGGGCGGGACGTAGTATCGTCAGGTTTCCAATCAGATCGGTCAGATCCACCGCTGGCTCCTCCCCCAGCCAGAAACACTTTCAGAACTTTCTGATCGCGTCTCGTTCGTACACGTCAGTTCTAGGAGGCTTTTTAGCTTCTTTCAGCTTCGCTCTCGGTGCTCCGACTCTGCAGCTGTTTGCGGCACCGGGTTGTTTTCTGATGCCGTTGTTACTCAGTGAATGACAGTAAACAGAAGAAGAAGTGTTTCAGGTGAATGTTCACAGAGGAAAAGAGCAGCGAGGAGGAACGATGGAGAGAGAGGTGCCACTCAGAGATGAAGGGGTGACACATGAAACGGCCGACAGATAAAGTGAGAAAGATTGAACAGCAGCGAGCTCTGAAGAAAAAAAAGGCAAATAGGGAAAAAAGTTCAGGTGAGAAAATCCACAACTTGTGAAGAGATGAAAGTTCAGTATTTTAAAGTAGTTAGACGTGAAATTATTTTTCTTTCATCCAGGCAAGGAAACATCTCAACAACTTTTTAAAGTTTGTTCAGATTTTCATGTTTCCCAGAAGATGAACTGTCATTCAGAGATTCATTACTTGTTTACATGCAGTTTCTCAGTCTGTACTAATTAACTGGTGGAGACATTTTATTGACTAAACTTATTGAAAAGTTTCACGTGTGTATTTGTTACCTGTTGTGCTCACAAGTGCAAAGTCTTTGGTCCAAGATAGACAATTCTAATGAGACAATTATCCGGTTTGCTGTGAAGTTTGTCGTCTGGATCTCCAGTTGGAAGGAGCTCGTTCATTTCCTACGAATCAATGAGGTCGATCGGTGGTTTGTAAAGACTTTGATAAAGATAGCGCTGGAAGCCCGAACCCTCGGACCAGATGTCCTCCCGTCTCCACCGCTGTGCTGCAGTTTAACATCGTGTCTCTCAGCAGCCTCTCGTCCTACATTCAGACAAGAATACATCTTTTTTATGTTGATTTTTCTACGTTTTATTTGTCGCACACCTTTTCAACACAAACAGCAACAACAGCCGCAGCAGTAACGCACAGAACAACAAACACACAAAAAGCTGCGACTTCAGATGAGACACGAGTCGCTGCAGCAGCTCAACTCCGACTTTCCTATTTTCTATTTCTGATACGAATGACGGAGACGAGAGTTCATCTTTATTCATGAAACTCCGACAATAGAAAAGCCAGAAAAACCCTCCAGTCACAAAATTTACAGAGAAATGGTCGCATGTATGCGTGTGTGTGTGTGTGTGTGTGTGTGTGTGTGTAAACCCTCTGCTGTTAGACCATGATCAGTACATCCTCTCCTAGAGGTGTGTGGATCTCAGTATTCAGAGTTCTTCGGACTATTGATTCTCTAGATGGATAAAAACAACCAATGATTCAGAATTTAATATCATTTCATTTGTGCTCATTTTAATTTCAGTAAACACTAAAGAAACACTCTCATTTAGTTGTCTTCTTCTTCTGAGGAAAATAAAGAGAAACTGGTCAATTTTCTAAATAAAACACAAGAAGTGCGTTCTCCTCCCGCTAACAGACACTCGATGTGAAATGTTCCGGGATAATTAGAAGTATTCATGTTTTTTAAGGACTAAATCACAGCAGGCTGTATTAACTTTAGTAAGGAATGACAACTGTAGACACAAAACGTATCCGTGATAGAAGCAAGAATCAAAGAAACACGACCAAATCAGGAAGTCAGATAAAAGATGGAGAAAGAGGACGGAAACAAAATGACGACGTGACGGATCGAGTTCGCTGGAAAACGCTGGTGGAAGCTCGGATCAAGCATATTTGCATTTTGGTGCAGTTTAGTTTTTTTTCTTTTCTCCACAGTTGCATGGAGTTGTTGTTTTCATGGCTTTGAAACTAAAGATTTTTGAAAGAAAACTTCAAGGTTCCTTCAAGGTAAAGCCTCCGAATCGGCTTTGAACCGGCGAGTCAGGACGCTCCCGCGTAACATGAAAGAAATGTGAAGATTTACCAGCTGGACGGGTTAAAAAACATCAACAGTTATTAGCAGAAAGAGTCTCACTTTTTCTGTTTGAAGCCAAGAAGTCTGCAGAAGAAGCCGCGGCTCTTCAGCGTCCGGTTGAAGCTCTTTAATCAATAAACGCTCAAATCAACACTTCAAAGCAGAAACTGCAGTTTTACGGCCGACAGAGTTCCTGAAATCAACACAAACAGAAGAGAAGAAAGAACAGAACAGAAGCGGATGAACAAGATGATGAGCGACGGCTGAAGCACAGTTTCATAATGCGACCAGCTTAAAGAAAACTTTACTCCGAGGTAAGAACCAATGTCAGAGCGACAGGTCTGGAGAGACGACGTATTCTTTTAGAGTTCACCAGCCTGCAGAGATCGATCGAGGTCGGACGACCCGTCCAGGACTCAGAAACCAACAAGAGTCGAGATCCAAACTCAATCTGAGACCAATCGGACGTCTTCCCGATGGATGAGAGTCTAAAGTTGGAGGAAGTCCGAATGCAAACTTGTTTAAGTTCGATACGAGTTCCTCTCGTTAACGTGACCGCTGGTACCACGGACCTGAAACTGGAACACACAAACATCAGATTTTGGGCAACAGAACATTTTCAACACGTCCGCCCACAGCAGAGAAGTGTTCCTGAGCCCCTGCACTGATTTCCGTGACAAAATCAGGGCTGCGTTGTTGTTCTTTTGCATCAAACTCTGGAAATCATCAATGGAGACCTTTGAAATGTTTCAGAAAGTCTCCGGTGATGAAACTTTTCTCCTCAGAGAAGTTACAGCTGGTTTAGTTTTCTCGTCCAACAATGAATGGTTTTCCATCACTTTCCAACCGTGTGATAAATGCAGACTGATGTTCGATGGGAGCTTTATTTTTTTTCCCCACAAGTGCATGATGGGAGACTTCATCATCTGCAAACCCGACGGGCTTCCAGGTGCACAAATGAAGGCGCTGCTCTCTCTGGATTTTGGCATTTTTCAGCATTTGGAGCGTAATGGAAATATGACAAGTTGATGGCTCGCTGCATTGCACTCACCTCAGGTGTCGATCTCCAGCGCGCCTCTAATGGAAGCTGGCAGCTCGCAGCCCCCCGGAGGTTCCTGAACGCCTCCTCTCCGGCGACAGAGGCAGCGGTCAGCAGCTCGCCTCCCAAACACCGACTATTACATTTCTTGAGGAACACACACACACACGGCAATACATATATGCAAAGAAATTACAAGTAATAAAGTATATTAGGACCTCTAAAAAATGTGCACACACAAATTCATGCACACAAATTCCCATAATCCACTCTGCCAGATGAGTTGTGGCCCGGAGCTGCAGGTGCCTAAGAGGATCTTGGGGAAAATGCCCGACCGTTGGCTGCGAATCAAAGCAAACACAAATCAGCAGCAGGCAGGAGAGATGATCCGGCTCTGTAATCAGCACTTTGCTGTTGGTTAACTTTTTATTTATTTATTTTTTGAGTGTGTCACGTCTTTAAGAGGCGAGTCAGACGAGGTGATGCGCCGCCGGATGCCGTCAAGACTTAAAGATGACGAGGCTGGAAAAGCACATCTGCTCTTCACTCTGCAGAAAGTATTTAATTAAAGCAGCACTCATTGTGAAAAAATGTAATCTTCCTGTGCAATTTTTTTTTCTTACCAAACTCCTGTAATCCTCTTTTTGTGTGCAGATGAGTTTTTCGCTGCATCAGTTGAGAGATTTTTCTAAATGATTAAAACTCGACTGTTTTTTTGTTTTTGTTGCCTGAAATTAGCAAAGATCAAACGAGGAAAACGTGACTGAAGCTCGGACGGAAACCAAACCCGTCTCAACGAGAGAGGAAATAATTACGATAAACTCGACGTGACTCCGTCTCGACTTAAACTTCCCGTCGACTGCTGCGAAGTTTCACTGAAATATTAAACCGATTCTTGCGAGAGGACGGATGAAAAAACCAGCGGAGGGAGAATCGTATCCTTGGACTCGGAGCTCCGTGTGAACGCCACTGATTTTCTATTTCTCTCCGTGGGTTTGAGGTGAGAAAGTCGAATCGGCTCCTCGGAGGTTTAGTTGGCTGCTAAAAAAAACTAAAACCTCAACGGATTTTAAAAGCAAAAGCAGAAGGACGGCGTCTGTGCGCCGCTTCCTGTCAGATCTGAACGCATCAGAAAGTCAGAAGGCTGGAAATGTTTGTCGCTGAAACACTGCCGGTGCTTTCTGGTGTTGTTTGTGCTGCTTCGTGCAGAAGTGAGTGGCGTGTTGAAAGTGCAGTTGACTGACGCCGCTGACCTTTTTCATGCGTCTCGGACGATCTGCGAGCGTCCACCTGACGAGGTCAAACTCCTCGTACGATGTGCGTCCACTCGCTGCATCCGCTCGTCAAACATGATCTCCGTCAGTTTCGTCAGATGACATCTGGAGGACGCTTTTAGCATGTCGGGGTCCCGCCGGGCGTCCAAGCATCAATCCTGTCTCACCCGATAACGTGTTTCCACCAGAATAAGTGTAAAACAGCTGCTGTTAGCTGCATTTACTGCTCGTTTCTATTAGTTCTGCTCCGGAGACATTCGCACTAACTGCCTGCTGCTGAAATCTGAAATGTGTTCACAATGTCAATCAAAGAAAATAGTTAATATCTTGGATTAGCATTTGTTGGTGTTAAATAAAAAGTGCATTTGTTCAAAAAAAATTTGCCGTGCCAAATCACAACCCAACTTAACACAGTAAAGTCCTTCTAACAGAACTTTAAAACATTATAGAGAAGGAACCCAACAATACAACAACGACTGGAAGGAAAAAAACCTCCATTTTAACAGGAAGAAACCTCGAACAGCAGCCGGTTGGTGTGAGGGGAGAGTAAAGAGAGAAAAGAGAAGCGTAGAGATCCGAGACAATGAAATCTGTTTCATATCCAAGTAAAATTGATATTGTAACTGAAATAACCCCAACTGAACTGATAACTGAACTGATATCGGATCAGGAATCAAATCGGGAAACCAGTTGTAAAACCAAGCCCTAGTACTCTCTACTTGTTTTCCCTCATAACTAGTGGTTGTTGTTTTTTCTGTGATTGTGGATGCCTTTTAAAAAATAGCCGATAGATTAATTGGTCAAAGAGTCGTACAGTTTCCGACTGATTGGTTTGTACTGAGCTACGTCCTCTCAGCTCTGGATGAGTTCCATCTGATGATTGACGTTTTTATGGCCGGTCAGATGTAGTTTTAAAAAACTCGGTCGTTTCCATCTCTTCCAGATGGAGACCAGGAAGCGTCTGGCCAAGATCGTGCTGGTGTTCGTGGGCCTGTTTGCGCTGTGCTGGTTCCCGAACCACGTGCTCTACATGTACCGCTCCTTCCACTACCACCAGATGGACCTGTCGCTGGCCCACCTCGTCATCACGCTGCTGGCCCGAGTCCTCAGCTTCTCCTCCTCCTGCGTCAACCCCTTCGCCCTCTACCTGCTCAGCGAGAGTTTCCGGAGGCATTTCAACAGGTCAGATTCGTCCCGCGTGTCTTCGTGTTTGGAAAGTCATTTTACCGATAACAGTTTTCACTCATAACCCAATTTCAACTCTCCCCTCAGGGAACGGTGGCCAACGAATGACAGCGTTGGCAGCACAGCTCATTTTTCAACATATGAAGATGTACAAATGTTTTGTAAAGGAAAAAAAAAGACCACGTTTCCCATTGTTTTTTGTAATAATTGCTGTTTAACGTTTTGAAAAATAATTTGGTTGCAGCCCGGCAGCACCGACTGTCGCTCAGTTTTCTTCTCCTTGATTACAGTCTGGTGACTCGGCTCGTACCAGTGTTTGCAGCCACTCTGAAGGGCGGACCAATCAGAGATCAGTGTCGGAGGTTTGACCGCATTTGTCCGGCCCTCCTTCACTGTGATTGGTCAGCTGGTGACAGCGACGAGTGCAGTGCTGATATTTCTGAACTCTCATTGACCAGAATAAATGCTGAGCGCCTCGTCACGCTGCTGCCGTTCATTAAGGCCATTTTAAAAATGTGTCGTACTCAAGAAAAAACGCTTTGGTGGATGTAAGGGCTGCAGACGAGGGTAACCAGACCCTCGTTTGCAGCTCTACTTAGTTCAGGGGTCTGTCTGCCGGTCCTCCATAGAAGTCATTCGAAACTATAATGACTTATGAGTCATATGAGAGTTTTGATGAGTTTTTCATTGACAGTAATTGTTATTTTTTACAAGTTAGCTTCAAGGTTTCAATGCGGCTATTCGTCATCAATGATGGACTGTCGTGGATTTAATTCCGGATTCTTTAAATAAAGAACAAATGTAAATAATTCAAATGTTTATATATTTGTCTGAGCGACGTGCCTCCACTCTGCAGCGCGACTGCTCAGTATTGGCGGTCTGCTTCTGATGTTTCGTGTGTAGAAACTGTGTTAAATTGCAATTGCAGACAAATCAAAACTTTCCGGAGGGCTGAACATTTGAGGAACTCGGCGCATTCACAAATAGATTCAGGAAATGGAAAAAGTGATTCATCCTCCACTCTGAATGGGTGCGATAAAGAAGTAATCAAGGGCCTCGTCATTTTCCAAATGTGGTTCTGAGTGCTCCGTCTTCCACTAAACATCCTGTAACGTATCATTATTCTGCCTCGGCGGGATGGAAACCTGCTGCACAACTCTTCAGCTCAGAGGAACCCGGGGACGGCTTTGACTTTTCATTTGGGTCAGATCTGCAGACGAAATCCTGACAGCAAAGAATATGGACGACACTTTTTTTTTTTTTTTTTTTAAACAACAAAAAAAAGAGCCTTTGGGAAGCAATTATAGCAATTCACCTGTTTTGTATCTGTTCTTTGAAACTCAAATGGAAGAAGCAGCTGAGCGGTGTTTCTGGTCCGAGTGTGAGGGTTTACATAAAAGTACAGAAATGTTTCTGACCTCCCGCCCCCAGAGAGCTAATCAACTCTCAGCCTTGTTTCTGGGGATTATGGCGCACACACACACACACACACACACACACACACACACACACACACACACACACACACACACACACAGAGAAAGGTTTTCGGTGTCTTTTAAAGAATCACATCTTTTGTAGTCGATGTCGACGCAAACTTTCCTTCAAGGCTGCATTTAATGGTGATTTTTGCGTTTTCAGTTACTCGACTAATTGTTGCATGTTTAAAATGTCCGAAAATATATTTTTTAAATGGCTTCTTTGTCCAACTAACAGTCCAAAACCAAGAGATATTTTATTTGACTTTCATCACGGGTGAAGAAAACTGGAACACATTCTCAGCTGGAAGAGATGACTTCAATTATCATTTAATTTTCTAAATCACTGGGAGACGTTTGTCAATACAACAAAAAAAGCACCAAGCAAGAAGTTAAATGTAACGAAGGCAAATTTTTAACTGCTCAACAATACGGTAAAAAAAAAAGTTGTATATGAAGGCACCTGGACTTCTCTCAGTTTTTTGAAGACGTTTTATTTCAAACACTTTCTTTTCTCTGCTTGGGTTCGTCGTCTTTTCCGTTCTGAAACTTTGCTCGAGCTACTGGAGTTAATTGTCTTCTCTATCTCAGAGTTATTCAGAACTTTGCAGAGACAAAGGTCCAAAAGAGCCTACTGAGGATAAAACAAGGAAATGGAAAAAGAAACTTATTAAAATAGAAACCAATCAATCTAAGAAATAGAAACTGGAATGGGAACGTAAAGTGTGTGAACCACACAGCCAGAATCTGACCACGGTATCGTACGGTCCCTCCAGGATGTCATGGAGCTTCTTAAAAATTGCGACGTAATTTGTGGAGTTTGACGTGAGGTTTTTTTGAGGGTTTTTTTGTGTAAAATTGCGAGAATTAAAAAAATTGAAGGTCGAGAATTTTCTTTTTTCTTTTCTTTTAAGCACTACCTGACAAATAAATACATATGTAATCACGTCCTTTGATAATAATCATGCTGCACATCACAGACATATTTTAGTTCTAATCTTTTTTTGTATTTATTTGTCAAACTTAGAGAACCATGAGGCTCAAAGTTACAAACAAAAAAGCTCCTATAAGCTGCGTATGTTTCCAGAACAGACAGACTGTGACTGTAATATAGAAACAACGATGACATCAGCTGAGTTTTATTTGGTGACGAAAAGAGTTGCGGAACATTTATGATTGGAAAGTTATTTTTGTTAATAAAGTGAGTTTTGTTCGAGAAGACTTACTTTATGTCATTAATACTTTCAGCACAAATTCTGCTGACAACTTTGTTTGTGGCAAATTTTTAGGTAATTTAAAAATATTGCAGTTTCCTTAAAATTTGCAGAGTTTGCTTGAATTAGAGTTAATTATTGCGTTCGCAAGATGGCGATTTCCTGCAGGGACCGAATGTAACTCAAATTAATTCAATGAATAAAGTCGTTCTCCGGTTCGGTCTTCCTCATGTCTCCCGTTTGTTCTTTCTTCCTCTTCTTCCTCAGTCAGCTGCGATGTGGTCGAGGTCCCCGCCCCGAACGCCAGGCCAGTTACCTGCACAGCACCTCCCACATCCGCCTCACCTCCATCAAGAAGGCGACGCCCACCGCCGCCTTCATGGCCCCGGCGGCCAACGGCAACCCCAGCAGACAGGAAGTGGCCCTGTGAGGCCGCCGGAGAGTTTCAGCTCCACGTCGGCCTGAACGTTCCCGGTCCACGGAGTGAACTGAGCGTAATCAATTGGTCGGGATCGAACCGTGTCGTCTTTGTCCTCAACCAAACAAAAAGTGCCTCTTGGAAAACACAAGCTCGGACGTCAGAGGGAACTGAAAAGGCTTCACTTTTCTGCAGATTTATTGAAAGGAACCGTGCGGCCGAGATGACCGGCCATCCCGTCGGCGGCGCTGTTACTTCTCGCATGTCCGCTGTGAGCGCTTGTTTCTCCGTGTTGCGCCGCGGGAACGTTCAACATCCACCGACCCCCAAAAAAACGTCATTTTCTTGTGTTTGGTGGCTGATTTCACTGAGCGCGGAGATTCCGCCTCTTTCTGTCTGCTGCTTTGTGATGAGGAGGGTCAGAACATCCCCAGAGTTGGCCTGTTATCCAAGAACATCTGGGAGGATGCTCGGGGCCGCCGGAGGCTCCAACCCTCCGGTTACGGGACGGCGTCGCTCCTTCTCGCCGAACTTCTGCTACGACTGCTTCGGAGATTAACGGAAGTCGGTCGTAGCGGCGAAACAAGACCCGAAGCCTTCGTAAACCAAAATCTCACTCTTGCTGCAAGTGTTTGGTTCTGTGACCGGCTGCATCCACCAGGCACCGCTTTGCTCCACACGTAATTGTGAAAGTTGCCGCTGAAGCTTCTGTTCACGTGCTTTGCTGTGTTTCGTGGACTTGTAGCAGTCTTTGGATTCATGACAGGAACGTGCGAGTCCTTGAAAAACGGGTGCAAGCATGAGTCCGAGTGTTCGCCTCCGTCAGGGTCGAGCCTCGGCACAACATTTGGTTTAATACGTTTTCAGAATTTCCTCATCACCCCTCGTATTTTTGTTGCGGGACACTTACTCCTCTGTGTCGGCAGACTACTGGCCGGATATAGACGGATATTAAACAGTTTTCTGCATATTTTAAGTGTAACAATAGCTTTATTTGTCAAAAAAGTAACAGTCACTCTGTCACTTAAAGCCATGGCTGACAGGAAACTTCGAAAAACAACCAAAAGCTTCGCATATTTTAGTTTGTGGGACAAAAAAAACTTTTATTTTTAGTTTACAAAACTCTAATCTGAGGATTTGAACAACAATCTGTGATGATCACGAGGTAACGCTCGTTTGTAGAAACAATCCTGCTTCGAACATTTACTTTCAGCCGAAGCACCACATGTTGTGATAACCTGAAATCTCTCCGTGGCACAAACATCTGAGAACTACCAACATGTCTCCTTCAGAAAATAATCCGCTGTAGTTCGAGGAGGTTCCTGGTGTTCCTTCGTACGATTATCGCTGCTGCTTATGTGTTCCAGCATGAGCTGCCCGGCGACGGAGCGAGTGCAGATCGACGTGCCGTATTTTCCAAAAAGACGATGATGCTGTGACGTACTTTTGATGTCGTTTTTGTCTTTTTCTTCTTTAAAATGTTGGATGTTTTCTTTTTGATGTGACACGCATGCTTCACTTTTCTGTGTTCGAAAAAATTGTGCTTGAATCTCATAAAAACACTCAGAAAATAAACGTTCCCACTCGGGCACACGCTCGCACCAACTCTCAAGACTGCAGCAGTTTTTTCATAATTTGATAGAATTTCTTTTTAATTTTTTTTTATTGAAGGTTGAGACTCATTTCGGGGCAGACTAACTGCTGGTTGTCAACTCGGGCTCTTAGCTCTTCAATTAGACAATCAAATGTAAGTCGGGTTAAATTATAGCGAGTTCTGTGGGTGTCAGAGTGTCTGAATGCACCTGCTGCTGCCTGTCAACGTGCCCGTCTAAAGGAACGGTGGGTGGATACACAGCTGTTGGTTCGTCCCAACATCTGGCCTGTTATTAGTGGAAAGTTGAATAAGGAAGACTCATGAAAAGTGAAGTTCGGTGATTCACTCAGACACTTTGACACATTCAGCCTGTGAGCGACTTCGTGGCCACTGATGGTTTCACACTCAGGACAACAAGTTTTTTTTATTTGTGAGGTGTCATCAGGAGGTTCAGAGAGGAAGTATACCTGTCACATTGTCTCTTGATCAACATCAGCATCACTTCCACACATTATCATGATCACGTCTCAGTTGTTTACAGTTTGGTGAGTTTTGGTGCACAACATTTGGTCGTCGATACTTGTTGGTTAAAGGCTGCTACTAAAGACTCAATGCCACCACAACAATTTGGTCTGGAGCAGGAAGTGACCATATTTGGATGAGCTAGGGGAGGAGCCAGCGGTGGATCTGACCGATCTGATTGGAAACCCGCCAATACTACGTCCCGCCCGCCGATAGCTGTAACCTGACTGCACCACAGACCTGTCAATCAAACAGACACGCCCCCAAAAACAGGTCTTTTTGAATCTTATCTTCCTGCCGTCCTGTGTGCCGTTTTTCTTTCTCAAAATTTAATGCTGTCAAATGTCTGTTTTTGTTCTGATTCGGAGTCCAAAACTCAACGAGATTCAGGTTATTATGATGGAAGATGAGGAGATGCAGATTTTCAAATCTGAGATGCAGAGATGATTAATGACTAATTCAAACAACTAATACATTTTCAACCAATCAATTAATTGAGTGACTGCAGAAGCTCCATTTCATGTTTTGGCTCATGATTTTTCAACGATGAGTGTTAGAAGATATTGTTGGTGGATTTATTAGTTCACTTTAATCATGTTTGGCACAAAATTCAATGGAATCTTAGATATTTGTTTTGCCAACAACTTTCTGAAGTACACTTTTGAATATTAAAATTTTGTCCTGCCTTTGGTTCTGCAACAGTCAGGAAAAATTAAATCCTTATAAGTTCTGTTTCTACAACCTGAACAGGATATTTTGGATGGAGTGCTGCATGATATTAAAACGGGACAGGCAGTTCCCACAATTTAATTATATAAGCGTAAAATTAGCTGAAAACTTATTATGCTTATGATGACTGTATCCAATCCCACCAATCTGTCGAACCGCGGCCGTGACAAACATTGTTTTGTTTATCACTTTTAACGAGATTAAAATGTTTCCCATATTTTCCTTTTTTCTTTTTGTCTCGCTCACTCTTCGCCCTTTTGTCGTCTCATCTCCGGGCTCCAACTCAAGATACGGCTTGAATATGATTGAATGCATATTTGTGTATAATCCTCCGAGGACAGAGGTAGTAATGAGGCATAGTGCAGGAAACATATTACCACTGCGCTCCATTTGCGGCCCTGCAGTTTAATAACTGAAGAAGATGTGGGTGAGGAAACGTTCCTCTTCCTCATTAACTACCGTCCGTGTACCTTCGAGCCAGAAACTCCCAGCTCTTCGTCCTGCCGGGGTTATTGGATATCTTGGAGGTAATGAGCACTCATACTGGAGGTGAGAACATATTACGTCTGAAGGACGGACTGTTTGATTGACATCTGATTGGTTAAAGGCTGCTCCGATAGTTTCCAAATTAACCCAAGATCAGGATGCAGCGATTGATTGTTTACGAATCTGCCAAAAAATACTCACGAAAGCACCAAATACGGATTCATCCGCCACTGAAAATAGTCCTCAATAAATGTGAAAAAACTAAAAAGGAGCTGGAAATTGACAATGATATACTTAACTCTCCCACACATCAGGCTAGTTAAAAGGTTGGCTTCTACTAATGCTAACTAAAAGTAGCTTTGCTAATGATAACATTCATTCACCTGAGGGTCTAACCTTTGTTTACCTCAGATGTTGAAGTTAACGATGCAATTTGTTTTATTTTATAAGCATGAAGTCGTGTCCATTCCCATTTGCCCTATTAGTTACTGCATTATATTTTTTAATACAAACTGAACACTTCCTGTTTCAGTTTCAGATTAAAAACCCTTAGTAGACAGAAACAAGGACACGAGGCCAACATACAGTAACACATTAAAGACTTTAATTAGCAGGGATCAAAGGATTAGAGGTTCGGTTTCCTCTCAGGAAAAAAGAAACGCAGCTCAAAACGAAACAGTGACCTGTGTGAACGTTTGATAGGTTTGAATGTCGCTGACAAACTTTAATGAGGAAGAAACTACTTGGAAAAGTTTATTTGCACAATGAATAAATATAAATCAGACACCAGGAACTCTCAAAGTCATGTGACATGAATGAAGCTGCATTGTGTTGAATTATTTATTGTATTTTAAGATGTTTTATTATGTGAGCTTTGGTGTATTAAAGGAATCTAACTTTAGATTTTTTTTTTCCCACATTGTAACGTGCCCTGAGTCAAGTACAATCACAGGTTTCTAGTTTTCTATCGCTATAAAAAGATTTTATTTTTTTATTTGAAGCCAAAACAAACAACAAAAAACATCACGACTAATTTAATGTAAACAATGTCATTCATAATGATTTAAGATTTATCACTTGACTATACAGAATTTTTTAGCTCTACAAAGTGGTTCGTCATTTTTGTACTCGTAAATTGTTAGCCTCTGTGGCTTCTCAACGCCCTCCAAGCTTCCGTTGCTTAGAAACGGCGTTTTTTTTCAACTTGAACCCAAAGCATAAGGTGCACACGAGTTTCATTTGAGCGCTGCATGAGATGCATCTGTAGAAATCTGGACAGAAAAAAAACAACCAAAAAACACATGAAATGTAATTTTTCGCACAATTGGTTTTAAATATGATTCCATCAGTTTCAGAAATCCTGCGGATACAATCTGGATCAGACAGGAAACAGATTTGAGCTGACAGTCTGAGCAAGGCTGAAGTAAATGGACTCTCCCAGTATGAGTGGCAAGAGTTGTAATCAATGTAAAAGTGCTCACAGCCAATTCAGCGCCTCTATTTCAACACAAATCACAAACTGGCACTTTATTTCGGATATATCTGCATCGCTCTTTATATCTGAGGTCTTTAAAAGTGCTGATCATGAGGGGTTTAATATAAAGTAGCGCTGTTTGACCTCCATGATGAATGCATCTGAGACAGTTTAAAGAGGCCGTATTGATCAAAAACAGGCCATGACGGGTTTGAAAGTAAAAAGCTCCAACTCAAAGCGTGCCAACTCTCCACTCTCTCCTGTATCACGCTGCAGATCAATAACATTGATTAGTGCCCTGTAGATGTTTATGATGCAACATGTTTACTCATGTTGTTTATTAGCACCGTTAGCTATGACTGAACGTTTTTCAAGCAGCACACTGTGTTTACTGTGTTTTACCACCAGGTTGAATTTAAGGAAAACTTCAAAAAACAAAATGCATACGAATGTTTCTCGTGACGGATTTATCAGAGAAGCTGTTTTTGAAGCCTCATTGAGTTTTAGATTTTCTTCTATTGTCCTGGTTTGATTCTGGTTCAATCAAACCAAAATCACAGATTTTATCTGTGTATTTAATTACGAATGTCCTGGTAACGGAGACAAACGACCAATAACTCCCATTATGCTTTCTGACCAATCAGTTCGCTCGGAAAAATGTCCCCACCAATCGTAGAAGATCCTGTAGAGTCCTTTGTGGCTTTCCCCTGTGATTTTTATATATATGACATATGGAGTCTATTATGTTTTATACTGACATCATCCGACAGCAGAGACTGATTGACAGTAAATCAAAATTCTGCTGTGAACTGTTTTCATATTTAGGCTATTTCTTATTTGTCCGTTTGACAAAAACATTGTTAGATAATGTAAAACATTACAACAAGTATAATTATAATAACCACATCTGCTTTTCTTTGAGCTGTAGGCATGTATTTAGATAAAAACTCCATCTAAAACATAAAAGAGAAAATGTCAGAAAAATGCACTTTGATTATCTCCTTTCAGAAACTATGAGTGCTGAACTTCATGATTAATGATGAGGCAGCAGGTTATTTTAAAAGAACAGTATTTGAAATTGTCAAATAAACGTACTGGAGTGAAAACTGTATTTTCCCTTTGACCTGTAGAACCAAGGACACATTAAACTTGATGTTGTCAGATGAGCAGTTTATTGTATTTATTCAGACAGAATGAAATGAATATTTATGTGCAGACTGCTAGAGTTTTTGATGGCATCAACAAAATCTGGTTTTGTAGACGAATGAAAGAGGAGATAGAAAGTATTATGCATAGATGGAAAAAAAAAAAAAAGACTGAAAAAGCGTGAGCGGTGCAGCAGGAAGGTCGGAGCAGAGTTTCTGGATTGGTCCGTCTCCTGCCAGCCTCACCGTGTCCTGCTCGGCTCTGATAGCAGTCGGCCAGAGGAGGAAGAGCAGGCGAACAATCGGGATGATGAGGAAGAGGCGGGCATCACACAGTGAATGTTCTTTATTAAAATAACGAGTCAATAAATAAAAAAATGTATTCACAGTTTCAGGTGGATGTGTGGCTGTGACATGCTGCTCCAGGCCGGTTATGGATATTGTGGCTAAAAAAACCCCAACCGTGAAGTCATTTCTAATAATTCGGGGACCCTGTAAATTCTCTATTCAGCAACCTGAATAAAAACCACACTCTCAACCTTTTAGCCAAACCGTCCGTTTAATTCTGAGCCGCTCAGGTGTGGCGGCGAGATAGTTGCTCTCCGCCGGTGATATTTTCCTCAGCTGCAGCTCGACCAGCTGTCCCGGCGTGGACGTGCTTGTGAGTGACTGATAAAGCGTGACAATGGCGTTATGTGAATCAGAAGCACATTCCAGTCCATTCAATTTCTCTTCTTTTATTTCGTTTTTTTTCTCATTCCTTGACAGGTGCAGCCGGAGATAAAGTCCACCGAGTGTTGTCGTGTGTCATTTTTCCTCTTTTAAAGATAAATCCAACAAGTCACTTGATTTATCAAGTCAGCAGAGTATTTCAATCTTTCAACATAAAAAAAGGTGACGGTCATATTTTGACATTATCTGAATCTGAATCAGAGTTGGACGTACTGTGCAAATGTTTGCTCCTCTGCTTGGACACTTATGGCTGCAAACATTTGAGAATAAAATGAACAAACAAAAGAAAATCAAAGAAAATTAAATCAGAGGCAAAATGAAGTTATAAAAACGTTCACAGAGTGGATCAGCGCTCCTCTTTTAAATAAACCTAGAAAACCTTAAAACCCAGTTGAAATTATTAACACACACACACACACACACACACACACACACACACACACACACACACACACACACACACACACACACACACACACACCTCCCATCCAGGCTGATTACCACCAGGTGATGGAGGAACACAACAGGTGCAGCAGATTGTTCCTGATGAACCTGATCTGAGGATCCCTCTGATCACTGCAGGCGAAATAACAGCAATCAAAGTCAAAGAACACGTTTAACAATCAGAGAAGTTATTAAAATCAGCAAAAGGAGACGAAGAAACTGCTTAAAAATTCCTCATTCCTTTTAGCTAAAGTCAACGTCAGACTCAGGATGTACGAAGCAAACTTCTTTGGACTCGGACCAGAAGTCTTACTGCTATAGTTATGTGGTTTTATTTTCAAGTTCAAGCACGTGATCCGTCTACTTCAACCCAAGAGGGATAAAATACGATAAACAAGATCCACCGCTGGCTCCTCCCCCAGCTCCTCCAAATATGGTCAATTCCTGTTCCGAACTAGCAAAGATGGTGACGGACAGAATCTGAACTGGAGGCTTCATAATGGACGTTTGGTCAAGACGGAGGGTAGCGCTCACTTACTTAAATATGATGTGCAAAGACAGTGGAGACTAAACATAACCAAGGCTAGAAAATGAAACAAGTAAACAGAGAAGCCAGAAGACACGGGGACAAATGTGGACATGAAGCTGTGAACAGAAGAGGAGCAGACGGAGACGTGGACAAACAGAAAAAGAGTAATCATGTGGCTTCGGAGCCGGACGGGTGATTTAAGTCCCATTCTGCTTCATAAAGGTAGCGGAC
Source organism: Brachyistius frenatus (assembly GCF_029030835.1). Taxonomy (NCBI): domain Eukaryota; kingdom Metazoa; phylum Chordata; class Actinopteri; family Embiotocidae; genus Brachyistius; species Brachyistius frenatus. The sequence goes on from NW_027210919.1 coordinate 265,773, forward strand.
AGATCAATAGGGCTTTCCCCCCGGCAGGTAATGAACATCATCTTCAACCCAGTGATTCCTAAATGCCTCCTGTGAACAATACCGAATCTAAAGCAGGAAATGGTCGAGCGCCCGCAGACACACGCCGCCCGTTCAATAGATGAAAGTTCGGCCGGATGCCAGATTGCTTCATACCTCGGGCCTCCTTTATTTATTTTTTAACTGTTAATGTATTTCAATTATATCGTTGTCTTCCACTCGTATCTGCCTGCCGAAGCGTGAGCCGTCGAGAAGCAGCCGCACACAGGACCGATCGATAAAATCAGACCTTCGGTATAATGAAACTCTCATGTAGCTGCACCCGGGACGCTGCTGCTCCACATCAGACGAGCTCCTGGGAAGAAAAGTAGATTTTCACTTCCTTGGACTGTAAAACAATTTAGAGACCGCTCTCTATTTTTAACTGCATTTTGTCAGGTGTCTCCCTCTGTTTGGTCCCCAGTCGCTTCTCCTCATGTTTTCTGTCTTTCCCTTGTCTGTTTGTTATTGTGTCCCCATGTGTTGTGTCCTCCTCTCCCCGCCTCCTGTCACCTCCCATGGCCACGTCCCTCACCGGTCGGAGCAGCTGCTACCACTCTCCCCAATCACCACCTGCAGGTGGCTCATTCCACTGATCACCTCACTGGACTATATCAACCCGGTTTCTGCAGTCATGAGTTGTCGGTCCATACTGCTAGTGAGAGATTGTCACTGCCAGTCATACCCGTCCGTCCGTCCGTCCGTCTCTGTTCCTGTTCCTGCTCCCGTTCAGTGCTGCCAGTCAGTGCTGCCAGTCAGTCCAGTACCCAGTTTGTTGCAGCTCGCTGTGGAGGACCTTGGGATTCCCCCAGCGAAGCCCAAAATTGCCGCAGACATTCTTTGGATAGTAGATATACATGTCTTCAAGGGGGTCTGCAGTGATATTAAATATCTTCCTGTAATATGTAGTGTATGCAAAACTTTTTCAATTTCTCCAAACGTTTCAACTTCACTAAAAGTTGAATCACCATCAACAGGTGGAATCTGAACCATTAATATCAACCTTGGTGAAGTAGAATCTTTTACCTGTTGAGTTAACCAGACTGACGTTGAGTCACTGGAAGCTCTGAGTGAACTCCATGAAACTCTTTCTCCTGCCGCGACTGATTCTCCGGCGCCGAAGATAGTCATATCTCATGAAGACACGGATTCAAGCCCCGCTCAGGTATTGCACATGGTTCACAGAGGGTGAGTTCAGAAAAAGATCATTCTCCAAAAAGTGATAAAAAGTCCTCCAAAATATCCAAAGTATGTAATCCAAAAAGTGACCCAAAATTCATTTTTGTATATATTATGTAGTATATTGTTTATAGCAGAGTATATACTATATAGTATATGTTATATAGTATATTGTTTATAGTGTAAAGTATATAGTATATATTATATAGTATATTGTTTATAGCATATAGTATTTTGTTCATAGTATAGAGTATATATTATATATTATATAGTATATAGTATATACTATATAGTATAGCCAGGACGATGGGGCTAAGTTTGATGTTTGGCCGTGACACAGGAAGTTGATGTTTAAGGTCAAACGATGCTCCAAACCTCATGAAACATGTGTCAGGCACTAACTTTCAGGAGTTTGTGAAGATGTTACAGTCGCCAAAAAAAGTAAACACATTTTCAAGAAGAATAAGGAACTAGTTTGAGAAAAAAATTAAAACTGCTAGCGGGAATATGGAGATCCAGCAGGTCGGGCCGCCGGCTCCCCGACGTGCAGCGTGCGAGGGCCTCACATATCACTGCTTGCAGTTTGAATTTAATATTAGGCCTCAAATGAAGCTGTGTTCGGGGGGGCGGGGCTGTTAGATCGACAAGCCTGTGGTGCCTTCAAGATTTTCCGCTAACGGTGACGTCATGGTCGTGGCTCATACTTACCGTGTCCTTTTATTGGGGGTTTGTGTTGTCTTGGCTCCGCCCACTCCTTGCTGTGATTACAGTCTGTTCACATTAAGATAAGCACCGCTCCTCCTCTTGTCTTCAAACGCCGTCATCACAATGCTGTTGGAAGATCATTTCTCCCAGCGGCACGGCGGGGAAACTGAAACTAAAACATCCTCTCCTGCAGTCTGAGAGGCTTTTTCCACCCGCAGACAGAATATCATCCAAACTCTTCTGTCGGGGAAGAAAAACCTTCATTTACTCTCCTCGGGCTGCATAACTTACTGCCGGCTGCTGTTTTAATTTTTTTTATGATAATTTGCTTGATGATAATAATCCACTGGAGGTCCGAGCGCAGCGTCACGCCTCAACATCGCCGACTCAGCGCACGGACGCTGAGGATGCAGCGACAGACAACCAAAAATGAATCCTCTTATCTTCCATTATCTTCACTTACCTGGACACACACACACACACACACACACACACACACACACACACACACACACACACACACACACACACACACACACACACACACACACACACACACACACACCACTCTCACAGGATTCCCATCAGCGTGCTCCAGTTGTAATGAATAAATCAGCATGTCATTGGAGAACTCACACAGGGACGTGATGTGAGCTGTGTTATGTGTTTGTGTGTGTTTGTTTATGTTTGTGTGTGTTTGTTTGTGTGTGTTTGTTTATGTTTGTGCCAGCTTCATGGAGTCTTGTCAACGCGGCTGGTTTAAAAAGCTCCGGCGGCGTTCTGTACGACTCAACTCGACTCTAATTTCTAATTTCTGGATTTCGTATTTACAGATAGAACCCGCCATGGTGTAGCCGGTCGTCGTAGCGACGGCACATTAGTGTCAGCACCGTGACGTCATCCTCAACCGGACAAACACACACTCGGTGTACACTTTTGTTGGAAACCAAACAGAGGAACATCTACACCATAGAGCGGATATAAAAGTGTTCGTAGCTTCCAGGTCTGAAAAATGAGGTTGATGCAGAAGTGTTTTAAGCTGCAATACCACCGAGTGCCACTAGAGGTCTAACCTTAACCCAAAAATCACCATGGTGGGATTTCGGGGGTTGACGCTAATCCAGTCTCTCTGTGAAATAAAAGAATCATAAAAACAAATGCATTGGCTAAAGTCGCTGAGCTGGCGGGTTTGGGCAGGAACTGAAATGTTATAAGTATAACAATTATTGCTTTATCAGTTTGATTTGCTGCGCAGTGTAATAAAAAAAAAAAAGGCGTTTTAAGAATCAACCTGACTTTTAAAAATTTGTTGTTGAACATAATTTAAAATCTGCTTCAGTGTTCAGACAACTGAAACTACTGCAGCTGCTGGTGATGAACAGCGGGGACTCTCATGGATATATCTGCATCGTCTCTCTTCATTAACGTGTCTTCAGACCGCGATCGACTGCCGAGGTTTCACAGCCGCAGACGGTTTCATCCCTGCAGCCTTAAAACAGCGAATCCACCGGCTCGTCCATCTGACCGGTAGACCAGCGAGTGGCCTTTTCAGCTGCCTCATTAAACTGATTACAAGTCAAGATGCCTTAATCACACTGACACAGGAGCTCACTGTGTGTGTGTGTGTGTGTGTGTGTGTGTGTGTGTGTGTGTGTGTGTGTGTGTGTGTCTGTCTCTGACAGGTTGACCAGCCTGCTTTGACAAGGTGTTACAGCTTAATGCAACACCAGCACCAGTCCTGCCTTCACAGCTCTCAGCTCGCCTCGGGGTCAGTGCTGTGTGTGTGTGTGTGTGTGTGTGTGTGTGTGTGTGTGTGTGTGTGTGTGTGTGTGTGTGTGTGTGTGTGTGTGTGTGTGTGTGTGTCTCTACTTGTATTACTAATGTTGCAGGGACATAAATCTGTCTTTCCCTAGTCACTAGCAGCAGGTCTTCATTATGTAAATCACCGGTTTAGGTTTGAGTTTGGGCTAAACAGGTAGTTGTTATGGTGATTGTTGCAGGAAATGATGTCAGCATCGTCTGCCGTCATAGAAACCAAGAGACGCTTCGCCATATTTATTAGTTATTTATTGAGCTGTGGTACCTGACCGCTCGTGTTGCCCTCCTGATGACAGATGAGCTGCAACTTGTTGGATTATATTTGCTTGGAAACTGAACGTGTGTGCAGCCCATAATTTATATTATATATTTATGATATATATTTATAGACATGCTGCCAATCATATCTCCATCTTTTGTCGAAACAGTGACCACAGATCAGAAGATGGTGTCAAGGCAAAAAATAAAGAAAGCAGAGATGGAGGGAGTAGAGACGTCAGGAAAGACGTTTCTACGTGTCTCGACGTGAGTCCTGGACGTCCAGATTGAAAGAAGACGACTGAGCACCGGAGGCTTTTTGGAGCCGACCTCTAGTGGCACTCGCTGGTATTGCAGCTGAAGACACTTCTGGATCAGAACCATTTTTCAGACCTGAAGCTACGAACTCTTTTATATCCAGTCTGTGGATCAGATTGACCCGCAACTTTTAAATTTAGAGGCCAGTGGAAAAAATATTGATTGCAGAGAAATCAGAGTCTCGTTTGTTACGACTCTCATTACTCAACATAAACGACCATTCGAACCACGTTGTAGCTAAAACCAGCTACCTCCTTTTAACTTTTTGCAGTTTCTGTTGTCATGGCAACAGCAAAAATGGTTCTTAAAAAAAACAAGGAAGTGAACAGCGGTCTCCTCGAACCATCGACCCAACCTTTCTCCAACTTAACAAGGGAAACCTCACAGTGTCGCTTCTCCGGGTCGATATCGATACCACCACTAGAGGTCAGCTTTTCAAAATGTAACTTTCGTCATGATAAAACTCCTCATACAAGAAACATACAGCTTTTTGAAAACAATCTCCAAGATTCGACAGAAAACAACGAGGTATTTTCAGGTCGAAATTCTTCTTTTGTTTAATAATTGATGATATTCTGCAATAACTTCCTCCGACTGCCCGGGAGTCTGGACCAGAATATCAGAACGCGTCTTTTGACTCTGTAAATGAACCGGACCATGGATCAGTTTGATCCGGGCTCAGACCACTTCTTTTGGACGGAACAAATTTTGGTGTTTTGGTCCGAAGCGCCATCCTCAACTGTCGGTCCAAAGAAGGAAAGTGTGAAAGCATCAAATTATTGTCTCTCACCTGCTGTTTTTTTCCCCCTTTTATCCCGTCACTCAGACACTTCAAGACCAATGTGCTAACGTGACAAGAATCATTACGTTTCGTAACCAAAAACAGCCAACTTTTAAATATATGCTTGAAAAATTCGAACCCAAATCTTTTTTTCATTTACTTCCTCTGGCGGATCAGAGGCAGCAGGTCACGAAGAAAAGTCCAACTGGTGTCGTGACAATGACGGTGAGTTCAGTGGACTTCAGCTGCTCTGAATCCAGCGGGACTTCTTCGGGATGTGGCCGACCGGGAGATTGGCAGCGCGAATGTGCAGCCGACAGATCTGAAGAGATGATGTGATGAATCGTGAGCCGAATCTCAGAGGAAGGTTTCCAACATCTCATCAAAAACTGAGAGCCGAGGGATCCGTCTTAGTCTGCTGTTCCTAATAAAGTGCTCAGAGTCACCAAGAGACAAGTGATGGGCGTATAAATAACTGCAGGAAATTCTTTAAACATTAAAAGCCTGTGATCTCATTAAAAATGACATTTACGAGGATGGTAAATGTAAAATATGAAATATGATTTTTTTTCTTCATATTTGCAGAGTCTCAGCTTCAACGCTCGATCAATAATGTTTCATCTCTCTTCTTCTGAACTTAAAATAAAAACGTCTCCTCTGACAAACGCTTGCAGGAAATTCAGGAAACCTCAGAGTGAAAAGTCTTAGAAGCTGCCTGAACTACACGAATAAAATCAATACGGCGCTGTCAGTATCTTTCGTTAGTCCTACCACACACACACACACACACACACACACACACACACACACACACACACACACACACACACACACACACACACACACACACACACACACACACACACACACACACACACACACACGTTCATCCGTCCAGTTGTTCAGCGGGAAAAAGGGAACAACCAAGTGTGAAGCAACCATGACATCATCGTCGGTTTGTGAACGTTATGAATCCTCCAGTTCAGATTCTGTCCGTCACCATCTTTGTTAGTTCGGAGCGGTTTGGAGCAGGAAGTGACCATATTTGGACGAGCTGGGGGAGGAGCCAGCGGTGGATCTGACCGATCTGATTGGAAACTCAACTATTAGTCGTTACTTTTAACTAGAACTTGTTGACATCCTGTAAATCTGATCTTGGGGATTGGTTGCTTATGTTTCCTGGTTCTTCCAGTTGTTGAGTATTTCTATCATTTCCTCTGGGAATGTTTTACTTCAGCCAGTTGGAAGCCTTCTCCTGTGTGCACTTCTGTGATTGGTCCATATTTGCACACTGAGAGCTGAATTAAAAAGTGGACTGAAGACCTTCTGCAGGTTGGGAGGTTTCTGACGGGCAGTTTTACCTACACACGCTTTGAAAAGCTCAATTTAATAGAAGGAGCGTCTCGGTGGTTTGAGCCCCGCGGCGCTCAGCCCGTTTGGGGTTTCCTGCGGCGTAAATGCCCCGACGTGGAGGATCAATCAGTCTGAGAGTCACGCAGCTCGTCTCTCCGGCAGTAATGAGCTCCCTCTCCTGCTCTCAGCTCCTCTCCTCTGCAGCCTTTAGACTTTTAACGTCTGAACTTTCACTCCTTCCTCCGCTGTCCGTTTCTTCCTTTTAACCGTCTTTGTTGTCGAGTCGGATATTTCCAGCGTGAAGAAGACTGAGGATGACTCTCAACAAAGGACCAGGACGACAGGGAGAGTTTCCGGGGAGCGGTGTTGGTTTGTTTGATGATCATATTACTGGACAGCAGGCTTGTAAGAAAGGGTCGGCATCAGCGGAAGAAAACAAAAAGGAGCTTTACATTCACATTTAGAGAACTTTACAAAAGAGTCGCTTTTCTGTGAACTTGTGTCGTTCAAACTGAACCGAACTCCAAGTTTGTTTATATGCTACATATCAACATTTTAAAATGCTTTTTATATAAAAAAACAAACAAACATAAAAAGAGTTCAAAAGAAAAAAAAAAAAAGGAAATACGACATTTAAAGTAGAGAAATGAGTCATTATTTAGTTTATAGCAAACAGAAAAGTCTTGAGATTTTAAAGACGTGAGCGCTGCAGCTCTGGGAGTTTGTTCCAGATATGTGGAGCATAAAAACTCAACGCTGCTTCTCCACGTTTGGTTCAGACTCCGGGGACGGAGAAGCAGACGACCACGTCGATGGGAAACAACACGGAACAGAAAAGACGAGAGAAGCTAAAAAAAAAAGTCCTTTAAAGTAAAAAGTCATTAAAATAATTAGCTAATAATTCGGAACATATTGGACCGCAGACGTCTTCCTCAGCTCGGCTCGTATTCACCGTGTACAGAAGAGTCCGTATGAACGGCGCCCAGAACATGTTTAATTACCTTCTTTGCTCGTATCGTCTGCTCTTCATCATCATCATCATCGTCGTCGTCATCGCTCCCCGGAGTGAAGCGGTGCAACGCAACAGTGTTCACGTGTGCACGGCTGACAGCCGTCACGACTCAGCGAAAAGCTGAGAGCTCAACACACAGACGGCAGATGGAACAACAGAGAGTCTTTAAGCCAAACAACAAGCAGACAAAGAACAAACAAACAAACAGCCAGAGGAAAAAACTTCTAAAACAAACAAACAAACAAACGGGGGAGACAGAAAGAGCCCAAAGACATGCTGTCAGATGAAGAGTGGAGAGCACACACACACACACACACACACACACACACACACACACACACACACACACACACACACACACACACACACACACACACACACACACACACTCTCTCTCTCTCTGCAGGGCTGATTAGTGAAGTGGCTGCAGGTGAGCGTTCATCATAGAAACATAAAAACCAGACTGAGTGAAAGAGAAACAGAAAAAAGACTAGATTTAACATCACGGGACGAACGTCTGGAAAATGTTTCAAAATAAAACGTCTCATCTCAGTTCAGGTGACTCATTTAGAAACGAGGCGACCTTTCATCGTGAGTTTTATTAAATAAGGTTTGTTCACCTGGTCTCAGTCTGCATGAAGTCACGCTGACGGATGAGGAGGAGATGAAGGTGGTTTTAAAGAGAAGCAGCAGCGGTAGAAACACGTTGTGCCTTCGGGATGCAGCAGGTGATGTCGATCTGTCTTCATGCGTCTAAACAGCTGATGGAGCCTCAACATCCAGTTAACTGTTGGTTCATTGGATGTTTTGTGGAGGAACTGAAATAAAAATAATAAAGAAATATTGAAATCACGTTTGAAAGTAGCCGACCCAAAGCGACGTAAAAGAAACGTGGCGATGTCTTCGGTGAACGTAACTTCCGGGTCTGAAAAGTGAAGCCGATGCCGAAGTGCCTTAATGTGTAATACCACCGAGGGCCACTAGGGGCTCCAAAGAAAACCAACCTCCTATTTAAAAAGCATCAAGTTCTCTCCTGAAATTACAAAGTCAATAAATGTTTTCCACAATTCGTGATGGTGTCGTTAGATAAACTTCCTCCTTCTGGACATTCAGTAGATATTAGGACTCAAACACAACACATAATTCAGTCTAAAAAGAGCAAATGAATGAATGAATTTCCCTTCAGGAATTTAATGCGTCACATCTCTGATGGGTCTCTGAAACACACCCATGCAGTCCACATCTATTGATAATTACTACTCACACAGATTCTGTTTCTCTTTAATCATCAGCAGCAGCGGATTGATTTTCTCCTTTATTTGTTCTCTGGTGTTTCTAATCATTTTTTTTTCATCCACCGGTAAAAGCCTTGCGGTGGGCACGCTCCCGTTAATCACTTCGTGTTGGACTAAATTAAATGTGAACTGACTGACTTTGCCAATTACTGCGAGCGTATTTTTTAAAAAAAATTTTCACTCTGTGTTTTGGTGAATTTTTAACGGGAAGTTTTTACACCTCGTTGTTGGTGATAAACGTTGCCCAACGTGTGCACGCCGGTGGGTTTCGTGAGCCGCTCGCTGCCTGGTTAATGGCCCAGAGGGGACGGCTTGATTTTCAGTGATCCTACATCCAACCAATGAGCCTCTTTCATTCACTCACATCTCCATCACGAGCTGCCTGTTATTTCAACGGCGGATAATTAGATGTCATTTTCTTCCTTTATTCAATAATCCCCCTCCTCCTTTCGCAGCGCCCCCCCCCCCGACTCTTTTCTCCAGCCTGTTTTATTAAACCGCTTGAACACATCATGTGTCGTGTTATTCAGAAACATGAGCTGTTCTCAATCTAATCAATTTTCAGACAAATGGGTTTAGCGCCAGTCATCAGATTTTTAATTAATTCGACCAGTAAGACGATGTTCTTCATTTCAACCCCGGAACTGAACGTTGCTTTCCCTCTGCATCACGGTGTCCCTGTTGGATCCTGTTTTACGAGTCATTTTGCTGTGAAGTGCATCTCTCATGCGAGTTAACAGAACTGGGATGCAGGAAACTAATTTATTCAGAGTTTATCAGTGAACTTTCAAACTTCCTCCTTCAAAGTCAAACTCCTGTAAAAGAAGTGTGATTTGCATGTTTGGAATAAATCCCCATTATTTGCTTTCATGTGCAGGTTGAACTGGTTCCGTACGACCAACAACATAAATGTGACAACATAATAACAGTAACTGTGACGTTTCCACGAGAACGTTATTAAACATTAAACAGAGGAACGTAAAAATCAGGTGGAAACAGCTGCTGCAGAAAGTGGGCGGAGTCAGACGCGGAGCTTGTTTTTGTACCGACCAATACGATGTTTGATACGGATGGTTTCCACTGAACCGATTAAAGAGCAGAAATTAGAGCCGAGGAATCAGAGTTTACAGGAATCACCACACAATCCTGACATAGACGCCACGCTAATGAGCTTCATTACAGCCGTCATTATGTGGAGAAAAACAGGAGGGCTGATAGCATGTGGGACGTCTAAGAACAAAGCTATTAGCTTACAGTCCTCCCCCACCCCCTCCCCCGCCCTCCCGCCCCCACACACAAAGCTAATTAGCTGTAATAGATGAGGGAACAGCTGCCCTCCCCGCTCATCTCATCTCCTCGAGTAGTTTAGATTTCAGACGTTTGACAGATGCAGCCGCTCGCTTCACTCCGAGGTTCCCGACCGCCCCGTCAATTACAACAAAATGTGCACCGTTCAAAAACTGTCGCAAAGTCAATTTTGTTTCATACATCGTCGAGTCAGGTTAGCGTGAGCAGCATGTGACATGTCAAACGTTGAAACCAAAGCTTTTTATCAAAAGGGGAAAAACTGTGCAGGTAAAGTGTTGAAAACGTGACGTGAGCAGCTGGTTTGACTTATCGTGTCCTTGGATCTGAGTGCTCGTCAGTGAAATCGCTACGAGCTGCAGCTTCAGTCGCGACCTCCAGACACGGCTGTCAGTCACGTAGCCAGCTCTAAAATATACTAAATAACATGGATGGATTCCAGTCTAAAATGTTTGGGACATGATTCTCGAAAGTATTTGTACCTCGTGTGTCATTTAATCACAGAGGAGGTCCAATTAAACTTGAAACTTAACAGCTAATTTGCTCCATTAGCCTCCTCCATTTTGGACTGGATTCTTGTGCTCAATTCCCTCAAAGATTGAGAATGTGTTGTTGACCGATGCCACTAATTCACCGTTGAACTGAACGCAAACTTTACTTCACAAACAAACGTCACTCGCTGCAATTTCAATTTACTGCAAATCTTATGCATTCGACATGCTAGAGCTAACGCGAAGCCGTAAAAGAAGATTTTATGAAGAAAAAGACGGCTTTAAATATTTACGAGGACAAAATACAGAGTCCCACTTCCTGATGGAAGGAAATGGGACTGTCAGCAGGTGAAATGAGTCTCACCCCCCCACCCCCCGCCCCTTTTCCCCCCCGATCCTGAACATGAGTGTGTGTGGGAGAGGAAGGAGGCAGCGGGAGGGTTACGACGTCTAATTCATCTAAATCTTAATGTTTTGACAGCTTTAAGTGCCTCTCATCTAGAAAACGAGAGCCACGTGCTCCTCGACCTGTCTTTCTCACGTACTCTACGTCGCACTCGGTTTTTATTGATGTGACTCGACGGGATTTAAAACCCACGTCGTCAAAGCAACATGGGTTCAGGTGCAGAGCAACACACCTCGCGGGCAGGGAGCAGCTGTCTGGACCAGATTGTTCGATAAAAAAAATATCAGTTCATTTATTACAAGCATAGTGACGATAACCTAAAATTTTTTATTCCATCTGTTTACCAATCTTTCAACCCGGTGGCGTTTACCTTTCAGTTCAGTCGGGGACATGTGAGGAAGGTTTGATGTATGTATGATGATGTCAGACAATATTATCCTGTTTCTGGATCATGTTTATATCTGCTTTCTTGTTTGTGAAGTTTTAACCTGCGTTTGTGGATGCAGCGATAAACTATGTTCAGAAACAATGTTCTCACAAGTGTTCCTGAGCCCATGCAGTGATTTCCACTCCAGAATAGTGTGTTTTTAATGCAGTGCTGCCTGAGGGCCCGAAGATCACCACCATCCAATATTGGTTTCCAGCCTTGTCCCTTGTGTTCAGAGATTTCTCCAGATTCTCTGAATCTTTTCACGATATTATGAACCATAGACGATGAAATCCACTAATTCTTTGTAGTTTTACATTGAGGAACATTATTCCTAGATTGTTGCACTATTTGCCCACACAGTCTTTCACTGCTGAAAGACTCCACCTCTCTGGGATGCTCCTTCTAAACTCTTTTGTTGACCCTGTCCATACTTATTTGAAACCTGTTGCTACCATCAAACTCAAAAAGAGTATCTTTTTTTTATTTTTTATAAAACAATAACATTTCTCCGTTTCAACATTTGATATGTTGTCTTTGATTTATTTTCCAATAAATACAGGTTTACATGATTTGCAAATCAACACCATTCTGTTTTTAATTTACATTTTACACAGCGTCCCAACTTTTTTGGAAACACGGTTGTAAATTAAAAGTATATTCTTCTCTTTAAATTACATAAAATTAAATATTAAAATTAATTTAGAGGTGCTCCTGTTTCACAGTTTTTCCAACTAGCTTCTTCTTTTCCATTGCAGTTTAAAAATAAATATCTAACATCACTGACGACCGCACTCACATGCAGTGCACATACCATAATAATTCAGTGTTTATACTATAGAAGTGGCATTTGAACGCTGTCAACCATCTGTCTGCTGCAATTAAATGAGGTGACAAACATCCGATCTGAATCATAAACACCTCTGAGGATCCTCAGACTCCGACGCTGCCGACGACTCGAGGACCTTTACTTACTTGTCTGCGTTGAAGGATCCAGTACGAGAGCTTGTTCAACACACGGCTGCATGTAAACACTCGTGAGCGGAGTTGAGATGGAAGATGAAGATAGAACCAGAAAATCAAAAAGAAAATGTCCTTCATGTTTTAGTTTAAAGTTCGAAACTATAACGAGGTAAGACTTTGAATATTCAGATGATACGTATTATGGTTTCAGAAGTGAGGAGCTCAGCGACGTGTACAAAACACAACCAAAGAAAATGAGTTCATTCTTTTCTTAACGAGAAGTCAAACAAAAAATTTAAAGTTTTGTGCGATAAACGACTGTATATTAAAAACACTAGCCTGGTTGCAAATTGTAACCATTTGCATTTTTTCATTTGCCATTATTAATCTGATTAGATTCTTGTTTTTTGTCCACAGTTGCTAAAATTATACATCTCAGAAAGAAAATCAAAACATGAACTGTTTCAATCCAAAATAAAAAAAAACCTCCGTCATGTCGATGAAAACAGTCCATTAAATTACATCTACAAGTAATTATCAGTAAAACCATTTAGTAAAATATAACAGTTATAATGCATTTATAATAGAAAGTTTCCTGTTAAAACCAAATGTCTCAATAATAAGAAGGATTCAACAGGTTCCTCCCTGATTTTACTGCACGATGGATGAGAATCTAAAGTTCTTTATGTCATAAAAACAACATACAATAATAAAGTGCAAAAAGATGTTGGATTAAACTACCGTAAAACGTGCAGAATAAAGGAACTTCATAGGAAACGTGTGTGTGTGTGTGTCCATGTAAACATTCAGTGTAATAATCACACGTCTCTCAGCTGAAGCTGTTCATCATCACAAAGTGTTGACAGACTCCCCCTCCTCCTCCTCCTCTTCCTCGTCTTCCTCCTCTTCCTCACCATCCCTCCATCCTCCTGTTTTCATCCATCATCCCACCAATCAGCGTGTCGCTGTCAGAGCAGAGGGACAAACACAAAGAGTGACACGCACAAGACACACGCACGCACGCACGCACACACACACACACACGCACACACACACACACACACACACACACACACACACACACACACACACACACACACACACACACACACACACACACACACACACACCTTGGGAACATGTTCTCTGTCTGACAGGCTGTTTTATTGGTGCAATCATTGGCACAGCAGTGAAAGAGATGACCCATAATGCACTGGGGCAGGTCGGTAGAGTGTGTTCACAAATAACACTGAACTCTTAGTGTTTTCAACAAGTGCAACCAAAGACTGTTTCTAAAAGAGTTCGTAGCTTCAGGTCTGTAAAATGGTTCCGATCCAGAAGTGTCTTCAGCTGCAATACCAGCGAGTGCCACTAGAGGTCGGCTCCAAAAAGCCTCCGGCTCCATAGACTCCCATTCAACTTCTCTCACCAAATCCAAAGTGAATAAAATGTGTCCATCAGTTATCTCGGTGTTGTTAGCTAAAGTCACTCCTTCTTCTTAGTTTTCTGGAGGTCCATCTGAAAATAATCCCTCATTCATTAGAAAAGAAGATTCAAGAAGACCTGTTTTTGGGGGCGTGTCTGTTTGATTGACAGGCCTGTGGTGCAGTCAGGTTACAGCTATCGGTGGGCGGGACGTAGTATCGTTAGGTTTCCGATCAGATCGGTCAGATCCACCGCTGGCTCCTCCCCCAGCTCGTCCAAATATGGTCACTTCCTGCTCTTAACTGCTCCGAACTAGCAAAGATGGTGACGGACAGAATCTGAACTGGAGGATTCATAACGTTCACAAACCAACGATGATGTCATGGTTGCTTCAAACTTGGTTGTTCCCTTTTTCTCTTTTGCTTTGTTTCTTGTCTTATCAGGTGAGCATTATTTATTATAGCTCAGTTCGCAAACATCACATTTGCTACACAGTTTTCCAACCTCGGGGCAAAATCAGGTCCCCAAAACACTCTTTGGTATTATTTACAGAATGTAAGTGCAGATGTGGCAGCAGTTTAAACTTCAGTCTTTAATTCAGACTGTGATGAATCGTCGTGACACGATAACGCATTTACGACCCAGACTTCGCTGATTAATTCACTTCCTCCCGTGCGTTCAAGGTGTTGAAACAAGGACGACCGAGCAGCTCTGTCATCGTTTGAAGGTGCAATTCATCAGAAACATGACGCAAGGAATGAACTCGACCAACACGGTGAGTGAACTCGGCCAAGAAGCCCAACAGGAAGTCAAGTGGAAACAAATAGAGGTGATTTATTAAAGAATAAATGCCGTTGGTTTCTCTACTAATCGTTTGCTGCGGTCCTCCACTTCTTCTTTTCTTTTTAATCTTTTCATTTGTACTTTTCCTTTCAGATCATTCAGTTGTGACCTTTTTAACTGTTATTTTTCTTCTTCCCTGTGTACTTTTAATTTATTCGTTTAATTTCTTTCCTCCTTTCTTTCCTCGTTCTTCTTGTTTGCTCCCATCATCCTCGTCTTTATTTCCTTTACCTCCCTCACTTTCCTCCCTCTGATCCTTCCTTTTATTCCTTCTTTACCTTTTTTTATTCATCCCCGTTCTCTTGATTTTCCTTCCTCTATTTGCTCTTCTAGTTTTACCTCTCCACTCTCCCTTCATCCTCTCTTCATTCTCTTTTTTTCTCGTTGCTTAATCATTCAGTTTAATCGTCCTTCACACACTCACCCCTTCATTTCCTCCTCTCAGCGTCTCCGTTGCTGCCGACTCTCAAAAACACGTCACAGTAGGTAAAGTCATTAGACGAGACGGACGTGTTTGGAAACGGATGAGAGGCCGTCTGTTCTGACGACTCCGAGGCCGTCGAGCCTAAAACACCAGCGTGACTCATGTCTCCATTGTTATCTCAGTAAAAGCTCAGCTGCAAACACGACAACACAAAGAGCCCGAGAAGGTTAGCGTCTCCTCCGCAAGTGACCAAAATCTTCAGCAGCGAGCCGGGCAGAACAACCAGGTGGGTTTTCTTTGACTGTGAATTCGTCCCCCAGAGTCAGACTGTCAACACCGAGTCCTACCGGGACCTTCTGAGGCGCCTGAGGAAAAATATTCACTGCAATTCCCGTGGAAATCACTGCTTGGGCTCAGGAACACTTGGCTGAAAGCAGGCATGTTGAATACTTTCTGTTCCCCAAAATCTGATGTTTTCTCTGTGACAGTTTCAGGTCTATGGTGAAATCACAAATGTTTCAAGGCACTCAACACTGTAAAGTCCTTACAACAGAGCTTTACAGCATCATACGGAGGAACTCAACAATTCAGCAACTCCCACGTAAGCTAGGAGGGAAAAACTCCCCTTGAAGGGAGAAAAACCTCCGACGGAAGCAGGCTCAGAGGAGGGCGGAGCATCTGCCTCGACTGGTTGGGGTTCTCAACACAATTGTAGCTCCCCTTGCTGGATTGGACTCACTGCAACTTCTAAGAAAACTAATAATATCAGGAGACCAAAGGGGGAAGCAGAAACGATCACAGGAGACTGACAGACAACACAATATATTTGTGTTTCACAAACTCTGTCTGATTAAATCAAACTCTTGCCGTGTCTTTGGCGGGAGACTGACAAAACTACGAGTATGACCGCGACCAATAATCATTCACATTTAGTTCCTGTGTCGTTTGGGAGGAGGGTCAAGAAGCTGTCAATCATGGTGAAAGAGGCTGTATGTTAGAGGCACTCTTGGAAGATAAAAACAAAATCATTTGGCCGTGCTAGACTCTTTGTGGGGGTGTCGTTCGGTTTCCCAGTTTGGTCACGCTCCCAAATACGTTTGTATTCGGGCCCGACACTGGAAATTTGCTACTAATGACTAAATCGTTTAAAATTCCAGTTGAGTTTGTGTGATATGATCCCGGTTTAAACGAGGGGAACACACTGACTAAATATAGCGGGGGGAGAGGAGGACAACGAGGGACAGTTGAAACCAATCAGGGCCACGTAAATAATCACACAAGCAGGAAGTGAAGTAAGCAAAACAACAATACGTGAGAGTTTCAAAATAAAAGAGGAAACACAAGGCGAAAGGCAGGAGTCAGGTCAGAGAACACGGCAGTTCTTTTTTCAGTAATCAATATCTCACTTTCAAACTACCCTTCTTGATTGTCGCCACACTAAAACTGCTGGTTTTATCGATCCCTGAAAAGAAACAGCTTTTATTTGCATTTGCGAGAGCTGCTGCTGAACGATCACAGGTGGAAGTCTGAGTTCATCACAACAGAGTTATTCAAGTAAAAAGAGAGTTAAGAGACAAACTGGAAACAAAAAGGTACAGAACGACTCTGGATGGAGCTTGTTTCAACGGACGGTGAGCAATCATTCAGATAACAAACCATATATATGTGAATTACATGGTGATTGCTCAGAGGGAACGCCGACCAACCACGAAACGATTGGACACAGTGTCAAAGCAGAACTTGAGCAGCCAACAACAACGGCGAAGAGCCTTTCAAGTTGATTACTGCTAAATAAAATACAGATGATGAGAAACAGAGGGCTGAATTAGTTTGTGAGGACGTCCGCGGCGCCGCAGACGTGGGGAGGATCAGTCAATTAATCTTTGAGACTCGTCCACGTCTCTGTGACGGTCGTCGAGTTCAACCGTGAGATGTAGAGAAGGCGAATGAAAGACTTTGAGTTGGTGCAAAGGAAACAGCACAATGAGAAGCAACAGATGATTTCCTCAGAGAATAAATACACAAAGAAATCCTGAAAAGTTAAGATAGAAATTAAAAAATGACTCCGTGCTGGAAGATGTCAGATCTAGGAAATAAGCATGCACAAGATGGTGAGATTAAATAACCTCCAACTGTGTCTCACGCTTTATTTTACAGGTCTTGAACTTTCCAGCTCATTTCCTGTGAACTTTCCTCGTAATCTCCTGAACTTCAGCTGGTGTTTAGCTGTAAATTTCCCGGAAATGCACATTTTAGATCGACCATTTATAATGACCAGACCGAGGTCCACCTGTGCAGAAAATCCTGCTGTTTAATCAGCATGTTGATGAGCAACACCTGTCACGTGGCTGGATTATCTCTGCAAAAGGTGAAGAACTCACCAACACGGATTTTAATTAAGTTGTGAAATTTGGGAGAAACAAACCTTTCCGGTCGTCCAAATATGTTCACTTCTGGCTAAAAATACCAACATGGCAAAATCCAAACTCGAGGCTTCAGTTCACAGAATGACGTCACGGTTGGTCGCCACCAGTTTTTCTGTCACCACGCCTGCCAACATTAGAAATAGACAGTTGGGTTTCTGTAACACCTAAAAGTTTGTCAATTTCCTGATAACTTCCTCTAAAGTCCCCCAAGTATGAAACTAATTCGTTTCGAATTAGAGAGAAAGTAGAAGAAATGTTGGAGACTGTTTGAGTTATTCAAACTATTTTTTTTTCCAGTTCAGCCAACTCAAGGACTCTACAAAAATGTTCAATTAATATTGAATTAATCCTCCCAATAGTCCGCTCCATCTGTAATGTTGGAAACCTTTCTAAAGGATTCTTGAACAGTTTTATTATGTGGGAATGAAAACAAAATTGCTGAAAAACTTCATCAGGAATGACATCAAATTAAACGTTCTCGTGTGAGACAGGTGTTGATGTTTCTGTACGGTCCATTTTCTTCTTCACGGATGTTAAAAGCGACTGCGTGTGTTCGCTGACGTCGGGGGATTAATGGGAGCAGCTCGAGTATTAATATGAATCGACCTCAACATCTTGTAAGGTCGCCGTTGCTGTCTGGAGACGGGGAGGAAGTTGGAACATGCAAAAGGTCTCAAGCACAAGGTTGGACTCCCGGTGGGGAAATAAAATTAAAAAAACATGTACTGACAGACATGTATATAAACACGCACACGTGTGTATTCCCACCAGTCATACATACATTGAGGAGGCAGCCTGAGGTCATTTGTAGTTTAAATTCACACCATCGGTTGGCTTCACGTTTACTCCACCAGAACATATTTCACTCTTCTTCACTGTTCCATTTTTAAATTTGAACGGTCCCACCTGGGAGCTGCCCAGTGTGACTGCTGCCTGCTGTCTGACTCTGAAGTGAAGCATCTCCGCTCGATTTGGGCTTTTAGTGTCGTCAAGGGCAACACAGGCAATAAAACTAAAGATACTGAAAAACGTCAGGCACGGTTTTACAAAAATGAAGCGCTACATTAATGAACTGGAATCAGCAGGAGGAGGTCGGGGTGGATGTTGGGCGAACATAGCACGACGGCGACGACTGTAGAGACTTTTGAAACGCTTCAAAAAGTCTACGGCGATGAACCAACGAGCCGGGCGAGATGTTCTGAGTGACGTTCACGTTTCGAAGGGGGGGCGGAGCTTCACTGTCCGAGCCGGAAGAAGGTGCGTCAGGTCAGGAGACACCGGGTGGGTTTTCATTGTGTCACCGTGAATTTGTCCCCCAGAGTCAGACTGTCAACACCGAGTTCCACCGGGACCTTCTGAGGACTTCTGAGGAAAAACATTCACTGCAAACCATCTGAGCTGTGGTGCCATGGCAACAGACTTGTCCCACTTGACAACACACCCGACCACAGAACAGAAGATTCAGTGGAAATCATTGCATGGGCTCAGGAACACTTGAACATGTTGAACATTTTCTGTTCCCCAAAATCTGCTGTTTCTCTGCTCCAGTTTCAGGTCCATCGTGGTGAAATCACAAATGTTCACGTACCAGCGGTCACGTTAACGTGAGGAACTCAGTGATGATGATGATGAAGAGTTTTCTCTGAAAACGTCCTCATGAAGGCTGACCAAATGTTTCTCATTTTTCAACTTTCCGTGTTTATTTCTTTGTTGCGTGTTCCTCTGCACACGTGCATCTGTGTTTCCTTCTTTCCAGTTGAACAAATATGAAACTAAACATTCATACCTGGAAGAATAAAAGCTCACTTTGTTTGCAGGTGGAGGTGTCCTGTCATCAGTTGTGCAGATGTCTCTGTTATAATCACCGGTCTGTAAAAGCTTTGTTTTTTTCTCTCCTCTAATCGATTTGCGCCTCCATCGCTCTCGTTTCACCGTCTCACCTTCCCGAATGATCCGTCATTCGTGGCTCGACTCCGAATCAAATCTTTATTTTTTCCATCTTTCACTTTAGGTTAATTGCGTTTGTCTGGATGTGTAAAAAGCGTAACGCGGCCGATGTGCATCGCTGCTCGTCCCGCAGCGGAGATTCAATTAGAAAGTGTCGAGACCTGCTCTCACAATTTTGGTCTGACAAGGCTTTTTCTGTGTTTTAGTTGTCCATCAGTTTCTCTTTTAAAAGCATACTTTAGGTTTTTTGTTATGAACCTGCAAACCTGATGGCCTTTCCAGACGAGCATCCAGAGGCTCTCTCTCCCGAGGATGATGGTGGATTGACAAGAAGGGGGATTAAGGGAGATGGTGTTTGGAAGAATAGCTGCAGAAATTGCCTGGTGTGTGTGTGTGTGTGTGTGTGTGTGTGTGTGTGTGTGTGTGTGTGTGTGTGTGTGTGTGTGTGTGTGTGACAAACAGAAATACAGAGAATCCAGTTTTCCAGCCGCAGTCGTTGGGTGCGAGCTAAACTACGACTACCTTCTGTTTTGGTTTCTCACTCGATGATCCCGACGCTGAACTGTAATGACGTTTGCTTTCACACTGTGCAGAACAAAGAGGGCTGAAATTTAACCTCAGCCTGCAAATGTCTTTTATTTTTTCAGGAATTTAACAGGCACTTACTGATACAACACTGGAAACATACTCTGTTACTGGTATAAGTCCTGCATTGGAAAGGTAACATCAGGAAAACGTTCTTATCGTGGTAAAATGCTGAATACAAATTTTAGTTGTTTTTTTTTACTATGTATCATAAACTAATGATTATTTCCCTTATGGCTTATCTGCTGAATATTTTCCCCATGAATTGATTGGGTTAGAAAAATCCAGAATATAGTAATCCAGAATCCAGAATATAGTAATAGTAATAGTTACTAAATCAACCCTTTCACAATGCTTCAACTTCAAACTTCAATTATTCTGGGTTAAAATTATTCCAAATAAATGAAAGTTTTTACAAAGAAAATCTGTTTCCGGTGGTTTTTTTTGCATGAAAAAATACTTTTGATCATCACAGAAACATCAACTGACACATTTTTTCAGCTCTACATGATCAGTAATTGAGTATGCAGCACTTTCAAAAACATACATCGTGCACTTCTTGGAGACTCCCAGTTTTTATCTAGCTGCATTTAGTTCGACAGAAAGAAAACACAGAGATAACTAATCAGATTTTATAACTTCTACAGCTTTAATTTTAAATTTCTTTGTAGTCGTTGACAATAAAGAAATTCGCCTCTGAATCTGAAAACCGTCTCGATTGTATGCACTTCACATGGAGTCTAATATAGCGTAAAGTTAATTGTATGAAGAAGAATTGATGACTATGTTAGTCGGAGAAGATAATGAAGAAACAGTCCTGCTGGGTAGAAAAATCCAAATTATAGAGGTTCTACATATAAAAAATGTATGTTAAATCTATAAAATCAAATTTCTACCATCTTCTTCTCTTTTCTTGTACGAGGCAGAAAGTTAATGGGGTCAAAAAGTCTAGATGCACAGGAGAGGTTCGTGGCAGCATGCAGGGAAGCGTTTGCACTCTTCCATCAAACTGTCCCTGCACCAGCAATTAAAAGACCACTTGCTGGGACATGTCCCCAGAACTATCTCTGTAAGTGTGTATTTATGTGTGAAATACGAGCAGCACCGGTGTTTTTTTTTTGGCGAGTGTACGAGAAGTGTGCTGGGATGGGAAGTGTGAACGCCGGGCGACATGTAGCCGTGTTGCTCATCGATCACGTGGACTGAGAGACGTACACGGACTCCGTCGAAGGCTACCAGAGGCCAGAGTACAAAAATACACGTGAAAAACTAAAAGCTAAAACAACAAATAAATATCCCGCCAGACTGCAACAACACCGATCAAACTGGAACTACAACGTCAGAGGACATTCGGCGAAACTGACACTGTAACTCTGAAACTGCAGTATCACCGAGGGCCACTAGGGGCTCCAACAGACTCCATTTAAAAAGAATTGAGTTCTGTCCTGAAATACATAAGTCAGTAAATGTTTCAGTAAATCCACCAGTCGCTCTCCAGCTCGTCCTGATATGGTCACTTCTGGCTCTGAAATAGAAATAGCGACGGCCAAAATACCGAACTTTTTAGGCTTCATAACACCCTTATGGTTGGCTACAACTCCAAAAAAATATTAGTCTAGCCTAAACTAGACCTAAATTCACTGCATAAATATCTAGGGAGTTACTTCCTACTTGGCGTAGACTTCAGGTTTAATTTGGAACTAGTGGAGCGCTCTTTAACCAATCGGCATTCACCACCATATGACCTTTGTTGTTTTGAAACTGTACCACCGCCGATATTATTGGAAAAACAGTCAGACAATTTTTTTCAATTTCAAGAAACAGGGAGAATTATTGAGTAAATTAGCTTCAGCTAAAGCTATCTCGCCAACTAGCTAGCCGCAGATACGACCGTTTGTGTTTAGTTTTAAGCCGTCGTTTCCCCCCAGAAAATTTCATTTTTGATGATATAATAATTTCTATGTTAAGGAGTCAAAAAATATATTTGAATTCAACTTTTAAAAAATGTAGATGCTGCGCTTTTTTTTAACGTAGGGCAGCATATTAGATGATGAATACAATCAGATAGCTCAACTTTAAGTGTAGTAGGTCACGTGCTGGGTTAATAGACGAAAAGCAAATTAAAACAGATTACCTAATTATGTTTAATTATCGAATTATGTCATTTATATAACTCCAGGCAGAGTGTCTGTTAATTCTGATTATAAAATTACTCATTATTTTTACTGAACGACAAGAAAATGTCAGCCTCGACACTTCAACTCCTCCAAAGTGCAATAAAGTAAATGTCACTTGGAAAAAGAATAAAAAATGAGCTCCTCTACAGTTTTAAATATCATATCAGAATATCAGTTCTCTCATGGAATATAAACTGCAGTTGACTAGTGTTTGCAGAAATGCTCTGCACGAAGGAGACAATGGATTTGGACAGGGTTGAACCGTACGGAGGGATTAAGCGCTCGCCGCTCATGTCTGCATTTGCGTAATGTTTGCTTCCCCCCGCTGCACTCGACACACATCCTCCAAGTGTCCTGAGTTTGTAATCTGTTTGTCCTGACTGAACACCTGTTACCTGCAGGCGCCCGACTCAGCAGAGACACATTTTTACTGAGAGCACCAGAAAATTGAAGTACTGCTTTTATCCTGCAGAACATTAAGACAGTGTTGTTGTTGTTGTTGTTGTTGTTGTTATTATTATTTTGGGCATTCCACATTCACATACTGTATAAACTCATAAACTTCTTTAATAGCACAACTTAATCTATTCCAACATAAACACTAGATTTTGATTTAGCTTTAGTCTTTTGAGGAAATGTTTTCACGCATCAAAAACTACAGTTGACTTGTGTCGTGCGTTTTTTTATTAACATTTTCTGAGCATTTTAGCGCAACAGCTGTAACCTTCTTTGTTGTGTGCAGTTACCATGGTTACAGGGGTCATTCTTTGTCCGACGCTGAGTTCAAACATGGTCGTATTTACCAAGTACAGGAGAAGAGTCCATATGAACGGCACCCTCCTCTGGTATTCGCGACGGCAGAACTCAAAATGTTCTATGAGCCTCGAGTTCACAAGTTGTGACGTGTTTGCTGATGTTTACAGAAAGGTCAGAGGTCACGGAGGTTCATGATTGGATGTCCGACTGAGCAAACCTTAACGCGAAGAGTCTCCAGACTGTAATCACAGCGACGACTGAAGCGAGTCCTTCACAAAGTGTGTTCACCTGTTCACGAAATCACTGTTTGCTGGATTTATATCACCTGACTAATCGACTTCGAAAACAGAAGTATTTGGGGGAAAACTGTCCAACAAATCAGGAGAACGATGAGCGCGACTGTGTAGACGTTATTGTTTTGTTCATATTTATTGGCTAAAACTCTAGGAACAAATATTTGTCAGATAAAAAAAACATCATTATGGTGGTTTTCAATTGTAGTTTGCAGAAAACGAAACTTAAACCCCAGAAAAACAAGGAAACAGTTTTTGCTCTTTGGGACCGACTCGGCCCATCTGACAGCGTCATTAATAAAAAACGAGCGTGGACACCTGACATTTATTCAGAGCCATCGCTGCACTGCTCCCTCGACGTTCTTCCTGTCAGCGGCGGCGTCCAGAGGAAAAGAAGACGTTTGAACCGGAGCCGTCAGCCGGGACTGTCGGACCCTTTTGATGTTGTGTTTAAGGGTTAGTCCTAAAATATTAAACACACCGCATCTGCAATATTTAGGTTTTCACGGGTCGTCCGTCCTTCGTTTTATATCTATGTAGAAATTCTGAATTTGTCAAAGATCACTGTTTATTATGATTTAGCTTCATTCAGCGGTGTTTGAAAAGTTTTTATTGCTCTGACGTCGAGGCGTTACTCATATCCGGATGAATGAGAAAAATCTTCCCTTTCAAAGAGAAAAGAAAAGTCAAGAGTCAAAGATGGTTTATGAATCAGACGAACTCTAACAAAGGGGAAAAAAGATAATAAACGAGAGGCTGAGACTTTATGAATTAAGATATTTTTGTAAGAAAATTTCGCCGTAACATTGGAGAGAAATATCTCCACTTCGGTAAAATCTTTATTGTCAGCGAGTGACACAAGGTCAAAGACTAAAACCAATCAAAGTCACTTCTGTGTTCATTAACGGGGTTTTTTTTGTGTCGACTAAATTTTCAATCTTTTTTTTGTATTTATTGAGTCTAATTGTTTTACATTATATTTTCAACCATTTTCCTCCGTGCATTTCAACACTCTCCTGGAAGTAAAAAATATATTTGGATACTAACATGTAATGTTGTCAGATACATGATGTTGTTTCTGATGCTCAGAGAGCCTCACAAAGAACACTTTGGTTTGGAAAGTCGAGGCATGCACTCAGACCTCTTACAAATGCAAAAAAGTAGGCCTGTTAAGTACACAAGCTGCAGGAATGTGTGTGCTGCATTTGTAATTTTAACAGATGCATTATGCAGAACTCGTACGTCCTCTGACGCGGCTTTTGACCTTCTGTGCTTTTTGTTCACACTTGTAAAGTCTGTCGAGACAAAATGTGTAATTTGGATTTCAGCAGACTTTTTTCTTTAATTTAAGCAAATCTACAAACCGGATTTCCATCATCGTACGTCAGCAGCTCGTTGGGAGGAATTATCATTGAAGAGAGTAAACGTTGTTTTATTCTTAGCGACATAAATAAACATGTGATTTTACCCTGTTGATAAAAAAACATTTCTTCTAATTGTCAAAAAACATTGAAGACGGGAAAGTATTTTGTGACATGGTTCACAGATTTTGTTTTTTTGCCCTTTACGTGCCTCTGCAGGGATTTAAACGTCTCATTATGAGTTTTAATGATCATCATTGTCTATAGATAAATTCGTCTGCACTGATTTCCAGTTGTTTTTATGCAGTTAGACACAAAACACGTATTTTTAAGAAATCATTTATTTTTCTGTGTTTGAACCATAGACTATATAAAAGTGTTCGTATCTTCAGGTCTAAAAAAATGTACCCAATGCAGAAGTGTCTTCAGCTGCAATACCAGCGAGTGCCACTAGAGGTCGTCTCCAAAAAGCCTCCGGCTCCATAGACTCCCATTCAACTTCTCTCATCAAATCCAAAGTGAATAAAATGTGTCCATCAGTTATCTCGGTGTTGTTAGCTAAAGTCACTCCTTCTGTTTGATTGACAGGCCTGTGGTGTAGTCAGGTTACAGCTATCGGCGGGCGGGACTTAATATCGTCGGGTTTCCAATCAGATCAGTAAGATCCACCGCTGGCTCCTCCCCCAGTTCATCCAAATATGGTCACTTCCTGCTCCAAACTGCTCTGAACTAACAAAGATGGTGACGGACAGAATCTGAACTGGAGGATTCATAATGTTCACAAACCAACGATGACATCACTGATGGTTGATGACATCACTGATGGTTGATGACATTACTGATGGTTGATGACATCACTGATGGTTGCTGCTTGGTTTGAATTCTGGCCTTTTTCATTTCCTCTTTAATGACCTTATTTCCTGTCCTTTCTTTTTACATGGATATTGAGGTACACGGATTGCTCTCTGCTCCGGACCGTGACATCTTCTGTGAGGTTTCAGTGGAGAAAATAATGTCTCAGGCACCAAGTGTCTCCGAGCGTCTTTGTCAAGATGTTTTTCTTCCCCTCTTGATACGTCTGGTGTTATTGAACTCCTTCGCGATGACAGACATATAGAAAGCACCATCTGCGATGGCTGCTGTGACAACAGGGAGTCTCAGTAATGAAGAGATCAACACTCAGCATGTCTGTGGGCGTGTTTGTGCAGGATATCCATGCTTTGTTTGAATATGTTGTTGTTGTCGGCTGCATTAATTATGTTGGAAATAAACCTGCGTCAATAAATATGCCAGTGATGGATACAGTTTTATTTCTATCTCTTCAATTCAGTTACTTTGCTTTACCAGAAGCTTGTTTCTCAAATTCTCATAAAAAAATTTTTTTTTAAATTCACAACCGGATTCATATGAAATATGGCAAAATATGACTTCTACAATTATTAATACTTGTATTTTTACTTCTAGTTTCTTCTCGTTAAAAGTATGTCTTTTTGGAGATTCTTGATTTTTGACGAACACCTTTGATACACACACACACACACACACACACACACACACACACACACACACACACACACACACACACACACACACACTTTCACGGTGGTAAAAACACTACTGGGGGAGTTCATTCGACGGGTAAAAATTTCTGAACAGCCAGACAAAGTGATGTATTTCTCACTCGGGCCGGACCTCGGGGAGCTCAGTGCATGTCGGTGTGATGTGTTGCATTCAAAAGCCAATTTTTTTTTTTTAATGGTGAAGTTGGACCGAGAAAGGTACAATTTGCACCACGGACCAGCAAACCGTCTTCAAAGCACCGTCTTCAGTTGAATTTTTGCTTTAAGTTCAGCCTGGTAGAGAACCCGAATATACGGGTCTGGGTACCCTCTATAGAGAATTGTTTGCAGATGTTCCATCGTACCGGGCGTAGACCTCTGGTTATTTTAACCAATCAGCTCGTGCCACCGCTGCAACTACCTACCGTGTCCACCAAAGCATTTTTTCGGACCGCAGCATATTTTTTGAATTGCACTCGTCACTGTCACCAGCCGTCCAATCACAGTGAAGCTGCGAGCGACCGTCGGCGCAGACAGTTTGCAAAACTGCTGCTACGCTAGAAAAAAAAGTCAGGTTTCCGCCATAAGTGGGCGGGGCTTAGCGTCCTCCAGCTCGTCCAAAAATGCTGATTTCGGGCTCCAAAATAACAAAATGCGACGGCTGAAACTCGAAGGTTCGGATCGGCAGCTCACAAACGTCACGGGTGACTTCGCTGGTGATTGTTGATCTTTGGTCTTCATGATGTGTTCAAAGTCATTTGAAATGTATTTGAATTTAAATGCAGAACTTTCACTTTTCCGCACCGTTGAGACGAGTTTCACACCGTGAGGGTCGACGTTTTCCCGTCAGTACTTTCAGGCCTCGATCAATACAAATGCAACCATGTGAGCATTTAGTTTTACACAATCACAGAAAACACAATGAAATCCTGACAATCCTTTCGCCCTACCTGGAGGATAATTAATTTTCCCCTTTCTCCAAGGGCTTCTGGGTAATAGAGATTTCACCCCTCCCCCGTCCCCGCCGATCTTTTGATTGAAGTAAAAAAGGTGTGAAATTTCAATTGAGATTCAACAGCTGCAGAGAAGAGCTTTTTTTTTTTTTGTCCAGCAGGGATGCAGCGCAGCGCCGCTTTGTTTCATGAATGCATATTACTGCGGCGAAGCGCTGCCGTCCTTCAGCCGCTCCCGGGGGAGACGGCAGGAGGAGGGAAAGGAGCGAGAGGTCTGCAGAAAAAAAAGTCCAACAGTTCTTGTCCCAGGCTTTTAGTGTGTGTGTGTGTGTGTGTCAGACGAAGTGACGAAGAGGAGGGATGATATTAACAGTGACGGTGTGATACACAAAAATACTGGATGATGCACATGAGAATATCTCATTGATGTGAGTGGCCTATTTTTTTTAAACTCCATTAAGTCAACCACTTGAAACCAGTCGATCATTAGCGCCACCATGAGGTTGACATGTTCGCTTACCGGTAAAATTTCCCAACAACTGGATGGATTGAAGTGACGACCAACTGTGACATCACTAATCTGTTTGTAAACAGTTGTTTTGAAGCCTCCAGTCGACATCTTGTTTTTGGGTTTTTTTTGGAGGCGGAGTTGATCGTATTTGTTGGAGCTGGGAGGAGCTAGGCATTTCAGGAACTGCAGTTTTTGGCATTTGCTTAATTGTTTGCTTCATTTTTCAGCTGCTTCCACTGCAATAAAATACTATTTTTGTGCGTGTTTCTTTGGAGTTTCACATTGTTGGAGCCTCATGGTTGCTGCAGTTGTCCAATGCGAATAGAAATAATTCTCATTTTTTTGTCTTCATATCTAACAAACCATTTGTAAATATAGACATAAAACTGCAGGATCAGGTCTCAGCTTTTCAGTCAAACATCCTCCTCCTTCGGCCGCTCGCGTATCTGCCGCTGATGTGAACCTGATCTGTGATCTGAGCATCATTTGAGTCATTGATGGACTGAACGACTTCTGCTCCGAACACCAACCGAGGTGACCGAGTTCAGCCTCTTTTCTTTTTTCTTTTTGTCTGTGAAGTGCTCTGAACACCAACAATCCTCCCTCACGATTCACACGTCCTGCTATCATCATCATCATCCTCATCATCATCATCATCTATTCACGGATTTTCCTCTCCTTATCTTTTGATCTTGTTTCACTGCTGCCGTGCTCGAGATTAAAACCCCGACCGGGGGGATTTAAAAAAAAAAAAAACTTAAAAAGATTATAGAGGTGTCAGTGATGTAAAAGTGAATTATTAGATTTGTATAATGCACTCAGGTGTATCTCACACACACATCGTTTTTATTTGACAAAGTGACCATTTCTGCACTCGTATTTCACTTTAAAAGAACAGAAGATGAAAAGCTGAACCAGGACGGGAAAAAGAGCATCATCTGATTCCTGTGAGGAGAAGACATGGACGACGGAGATAAAAACCAAATGAAGAGCCGGCACACAAACACTCTTCAGGTCCTGAGTGTCAGTTCTCAAACTGACGACTCCTGAAGCAAACACGCTCATTCAGTCGCTGATGTTAAGAACCAAGAGGTCAATAACAATCTCCCGAGAGCCGCCCTGCTGATTGGTTTCTCCTCTGCTGCACTTTGGGCGACTGTTGAAAGAGATCTTGAGCTAATGAATCAGTCCTGTAAAGCGTGCCGACAGAGACGGGAAGCTGTTTTGGAAAGCTTCGCTCTTCTTTCCCTGGAGTCTATTTTTGAAGAAGAATAATAAAGTTTTGAAGAACAGGATATGTAAAGTTTTTTCAGTTTTATTTATATATATCACAACACAACAGGTTATTTCAGGGGCCCTAACACAGCAAAGTTCTTACAACAAAACTTAACAACATTATACAGAGGAAATAAAAAGGCCTTATAACAGGAAGAAAAACTTTGACTGTGAGAAGGAAAAACTTCCTTTGAACTGCAGACAGAATCGTTGGCATATAAAAATGATATTGCGTAAAGGCATGATTCGAGATCATGATTTAGATGGATAGATGGTTTGTTCATCCCAACATGGAAATAAAAAATTTAAAAAAAGGATAAAAATATAATAAAAAAAACAACATTAAAAAGTCAATTGTGGGCAAAAAGACTCAAAAAGGATTACCAAAGAAAAATCAACCCATTAATAAATAAAACGATGAATATAATATAAGGTGCAAGTAAAACACCATTAATATCCTAGATGTTCTGAATTGGAGTTAAATCAAAATATAAAGAAGAAATCGTTGCCACACATGAATCCCAAGTTTGTATGAAGGCATTCAAATAATTGTTAAATTCATCCAAGATAGGCTGAACATGTTGAGTCTAAAAACTACAACTGTGTCATCGTTGAATCGTTGAATGATGTCTCATTTCAATTGTTGCTTTTCTGTTGTAAAGGACGGTCCGGTGCGTCTTATGCAGACGGAGATAAGAAAAGAAGCACTGAAGCACATTTTTCTGAGCATTTGGCGAATTCAGACAGCTCTTAGAAAGACTGCCACTTCAGTATTTCTCGGTCAATTCACTCATTTAGAAACCTTTTATGCAAAATTGGCAGATCAACTCCCGCTGAGTGATTGACAGACAGATGAAGAGAAATAGAGCTGGAAAGACGAAGCGTGACGAGAAACCTGGTGATTACTGCAGAAGCAGGAAGTGGTCGAAGAGTAAAAGGTGGCTGAGGATGGAGGGATGAATAGGGGCGGGGGCTAAAAATAGATGCAACGCTCCCACCGAGGCGGTGACGTCGTGGCCTGAAAGAGTTCATGCTGCTTTTCTTTCAAACCCTCCAGGCTGAAAAGCAACTGTCTGAACAGTCGACAGAAGCACTTTACCTCCATGTTTGTCAGCGACAATCACGGAACAACAAAGCAACACGGCTCAAAGGACGAATCCTCAGAAAGACGAAGGTATTGTCTGAAAGTAAACACAATATTTAGCCTCATGCGGCACATGAACATGAACAGTTAATGTCTGACGGTCTCTTTTAACTGATGGAGTTTATTTCCAGAGCTGCCAGGAAGCAGCGGTGGTCGGTAATCACACGGGGAGGCGTCCGTCGAGGAGCCGCAGGTTGTACTCGCAGCGAGCCGATTGTGTTTTAGGGAAGCGGTGTGGCTGCAATCAGACCAGCTTGTCATTCGATGAGCAGTAATAATGTGTGTTTTCAAGACAGTGAAAAATGTGATTGAGCTCATTCATTCATTTTCCTCAGCATGTCCAGCGAGGAGGTTGTCGTCAGGGCAACCTCATCACCAAGACATCCACCTCGTCACCAAGACGTCAACCTCTTCACCAAGACATCCACCTCGTCACCAAGACGTCAACCTCGTCACCAAGACATCCACCTCGTCACCAAGACGTCAACCTCGTCACCAAGACATCCACCTCGTCACCAAGACGTCAACCTCGTCACCAAGACATCCACCTCGTCACCAAGACATCCACCTCGTCACCAAGACGTCAACCTCGTCTCCAAGACATCCACCTCGTCACCAAGACGTCAACCTCGTCTCCAAGACATCCACCTCATCACCAAGACGTCCACCTCGTCACCAAGACGTCAACCTCGTCACCAAGACATCCACCTCGTCACCAAGACGTCAACCTCGTCACCAAGACATCCACCTCGTCACCAAGACGTCAACCTCATCTCCAAGACGTCCACCTCGTCACCAAGACATCCACCTCGTCACCAAGACGTCAACCTCGTCTCCAAGACATCCACCTCGTCACCAAGACGTCAACCTCGTCTCCAAGACATCCACCTCATCACCAAGACGTCCACCTCGTCACCAAGACGTCAACCTTGTCAACAAGACATCCATCTCGTTACCAAGACATCCACCTCGTCACCAAGACGTCCACCTCATCAACCTTAAATACAACCGAGTACGCTGAGTATAATGTAAATAAAAACAACAAATTAAATGTTAAAACTTAGAAATTATATTGTTTTATGAAAAATAAGTGCTCATAGTGAATTTGATGGCAGCAACACGACCCAGGCATGTTCACCACTGTGTTGCATCACCTCTGGTTTAAAATACACTCTGTAAACCGTTGGGAACTGAAGAGACCAGTTTCTGGAGTTTTTAAAGTTAAATGTGGTCCCATTCTCGCATGATATAGGATTTCAGCTGCTCAACAGCTCAACAGGTTGAGTCTACTTTGTCGCTTTTCTTTTTGTTTCATGATGCTCCAAATGTTTTCAGTGGGACTGCAGGCAGGTCAGTTCTCTTCTAGGGAGCCATGCAGTTCAAATACGTGAAGAATGTTTTGCTGGCATTGTTGACGACCCTTTTATTTTAGTCCCATCGTGTTTGTTGGGGAATCCTAAAATAGATTAGTAATGAGATAACAGATGTTTTAATTTGGTGAGTTCTGCCCTGAAGTCTCATCTGAAGGGTTTCCTTCGTTGACTCTGGATGATGAGCAGCTGCTGACGGATCTTGTGATTTGTTACAGCGAGACCTTTTTGATCAGTCTTTGTTCTGTTAAAAGCTTTTTGATTGTAAAAGCCTCGAGCTCTGAGATACTTTAGCCTGCAGTCTCCTGGTTGCTGAGGATGGTCCTCCATCCAGTAGTCCCAGTTTCTGAGCTCAACCGAGACAGATTTTAGAACAGATATTTATGAAAACAGAACGAGTCAAACTTGTAGCTCTCGGGTTTATGGCTATTTTCTGGCTGCAACACGCCCGCTCTAGTAAACGCGATATCTCAGGAACATGTCGAGGGAAGTTCTTCAGATTTGGCAAAATGGTTCACTTGGTCACAAGTATGAACCCGTTAGATTTGGGTGGTCAAATGTTATTGGGACCTCACAAAAAAATACAATGTTTCGCTCCTCTCCAGGGTCATACGGTCAATTCTGGCTTCAAATCGGTGACGGTTAAAATACCAAACTCAAGGCTTCCGATTGGCTAATATTTGTGTGATATAAATATCATGGGATGTACTTTCCTGCCTGGTACTAAGGCTGCATCCTGATAGTGAACAGGACACGTCAGTGACCACGAAGATGAAGTGGACTGTTTTGTTTGTTGTGTTTTTTTCTTTGTTGATGTTCAAGTAAGGTGCTTATTAGGAAACATCCAACGCTGCCAACGTTGTTTTCCTCAATAATCACTCCTCGGACATTAAAACAATTTTTTCTAAATACTTTTTTTCTTTATAATTTAACCTTCATTTAACCACGTAAAAAAAAAGTAGAGCAGAGTTTCACACCGGTTACACATACAATAAAACACAAACCAAGACAACTGGTACAGAGTGTGAAACATTCAACATTTTGTGGTAAAATCTGCCTCTGACATGAATCTGTTGCTGACTGGACGTCTCATCGCTGCTCCTCACATGCAGGTTGCAAAAACTGTTGCTGGCAAAGATCCGATTAATTTCCCGCAGGGCTTCTGGATGACATTTACTTTGATTAGGAAAAATGATCACATGCTGCCACTGTTTCAGCATAGAGCTGTTTTTTACTTCGAACCAGCAAACTCAAATCACACAGTCATACTGTGTTTTACCTGCAAATCCCATAATAAGAGTCCACTGCAGTGAGTTTGTTTAATGGCACCGGGCTTCTTTTATATTAATCAAATGAGAAGGATCCTTTTACTCATGAGCCCGTAGTTACAACACGGGAAGTCGTGTGCACGATATGCTCGGCCTTCAAGTGGTTAAGTTGTAAAAACGGCGTTGCTAGGCAACATGGCGGGCATCTAGAAACCACAGAGGCAAACAGTTTATCAAACTAACAGGAAGTACAAAGTCACAGAAGGAAAAGATGAGGCCGTAGGGAAGATCAACATTTTCGTCCGACGTAGGCTGTTATCTAATTATGAAGACAAACTCTACGTGACTAAAACTACAACATATTATCTGAACATCTAACCAAACATGAATTTCCACGACCTCTGACCTTTCTGTGAACGCCAGCAAACACATCACAACTCGTGAACTCGAGGTTTGTAGAAAATATTGAGTTGCGGCGTCTCTTGTGAGAGGGCGCCGACCCGACGGACTCTTCTCGTGTACACGGAAAATACAACCGCATTTGAACGCAGCACGTATCTGCAAGGTTGAAATTTTCATAAGTCAGTGTCGAGTCTATGTAACATGATCTTATGTTTGTAGTTAATATTGATCACTTTACAGCGATTTGTTTCCTCTTTGACGTCAAAGTATCCGTTTCTACCGTTGATTCGTGTCAGAAAGACATTAAATCTACTTTCATTTGAAGTTATGAAACAAAAGAAACTGGGGATATTTTTCGAGGCCCTGTGGTCGTAGTCGTGGAAACATATTTTCCTTTTTTGACTTTTAAAAGTTCTTTCATGTTCCCTACATGTTGTTCCGGCTGCTAACACGTGTTCTCTTTGAAATAAAACCCCTCCGGTTATCCCCTCCTGAAACGAAAACAAAAGTTGACGACAACTTTCTGGCCTACTAGCTGCACATTAGCGCCGAGCTTCCGACTATGTAGGTCAGAGTGGATTTACACAACCAACTGTACTAATTTTAAACAGACAATTAATTCTTGGGGGAATAACACCAAAATTCATCACAAATCACCACTTATGTAACCTCTGAAGTGCCTTCGTGTTCATTTCAGGCTTTCATTTCCCCATTAATTTTCCGTGTGCATAGATTAAGTGGCATAATTAAAGAGCGGCGCTTTATTTAGCGTTGTCTCCGCATGCCCTCCTGCGTCTGTCGGTCGGAGATAAAAGGGCGGCGTGTTGCGTGCGGGAGGCCGTCAGCCCGCGGAGACGGCATCCGTTAACGTTAAGAGTAAGTTAATCTATGGTAATGATGGATCAGAACTCAGCTCAGGGCTTTTCATTTGTACAAACTGAGGTGGGAGGAGGAGGAGGAGGGGGGCGAACAGGGGGTGGTGTTTGATTTGATTGAGTCTCCGCGGTCTCGTCCTGTTCCTGGAGAGGTGTCGGACTCGAGGCGGCCGTCCGGCTCGATTCGGACGGTTTGACCCTCAAAGTGTTTTGAAGCCGAAGTCCATTTTTTTTGTTGTTAAATTTATGAAAATGGATTCTGCTTCGCTCGTCTGCCGGGACGTTGATTTATCCTCCGTTCATCCACCGAGTCGGGACGTTATAAATGTCGCGGAGCAGAAACACGCCGTGTGTTTAGCGGTTAGATGGATGAGCCGCTCATCTCTCCGAATCGAGCGGAACTTTGCCAACGTGAAGATCGACAGCCGGGACGGACGGCAGATTTATAGTTTGCTTTGAATAATAAAAGGCTGTTTTTTTGTTTGTTTTTTATCCAGGAACATGCTGGGAATGTTAAATCGTCCTTCAGATCGATGTAGAGATGCATTAACATGTTTGTTTGTAATATCGGCCTAAAGAGTTCTGCAGCATCAAGTGTTGAGTTCATCTGCTTTTAACAAAAATCCACCTGCTTCTATTTCTAACACTCGATCTGCAGCGTGCATTCATCCGACTCATAATCAGTTTTATTTTATGAAATGTGTTTGAGGAGTAAAATCATTAATCTCACCGAGGCAGGAGAGATGCTCTGAGCCACATTCAGCCAACAGCTAATTATGCATTCGCCGGGAAGACGAATGCGCTTAATGCAATTAATGCAATCAATGGTGCTGAATGCAAATGAATTTGAATTCAGCAGACGTGCTTGTGAAGTTCCTCTCATCCCGACCAGAGAACAGAAAAACACCGTGAAGCTGAAACCTTCCAGAAACGTTGGCTGCCGTCTTCTTCTGGTGACATCATGAACAAGATGAATCTGTAGAAATCAGACTGCAATCACAGTTCAAACGTTCTTCCTGCAACACGCAGCTCATACAGACGACGTCATGCTGGTTTCTTCTTCTTCTTCTTCTTCTTCTTCTTCTTCTTCTTCTTCTTCTTCTTCTTCTTCTTCTTCTTCTTCTTCTTCTTCTTCTTCTTCTCACCGAGCTTTTAAATAATATCGTGACAGCTGTAACATTCAGACTTTCTGCTGACGTTAGAGTTTCAGATAATGTGACTGGAGGTCGTTAAATAAATGAATACGTTTAATTAAGTTTGAGGTTAATGAGCAGTTTTGTTACACTGATGTCCTCACACACACACACACACACACACACACACACACACACACACACACACGCACACACACGCACACGCACACAGACACACACACACACACACACACACACACACACACACACACACACACACACACACACACACACACACACACACACACACACACACACAATAAGGCAAAACCGAATCACCTCTCTAAGACAATCGGAGGGAAATATCTCATCTCTGTTCAGACAAATGTCTCCCGCACTGGTCGCTGAGTCTGTGTTGTGTGTTTATTGTGTTGTGTGTTTATTGTGTTGTGTGTTTATTGTGTTGTGTTGTGTATTTATTGTGTTGTGTGTTTATTGTGTTGTGTGTTTATTGTGTTGTGTTGTGTATTTATTGTGTTGTGTGTTTATTGTGTTGTGTGTTTATTGTGTTGTGTTGTGTATTTATTGTGTTGTGTATTTATTGTGTTGTGTGTTTATTGTGTTGCTACGAAGTTGTTTTTGGACCTGAAGAGATTCAGTCGCTGCAGAGGCTTCGGCTAACGAGAGTCCTAATGAAGACAGAATCCACTGATTGATCCGTCGTTATGTCTCATCAGATGTGTGTGTGTGTGTGTGTGTGTGTGTGTGTGTGTGTGTGTGTGTGTGTGTGTGTGTGTGTGTGTGTGTGTGTGTGTGTGTGTGTGTGTGTGTGTGTGTGCGTGTGTGTGTGTGTTGGGGAGGGGGTTCTCTGCTAAGTGATGGACAGCTGCTTGATAAGTTGTGACAACATACAGCAAAGACACACACACACACACACACACACACACACACACACACACACACACACACACACACACACACACACACACACACAGTGTTTGGATTTATATTTAAGTTTATATACAGTATTTGCATAAATGAATCTGCAATGACTTTAATTTCTCTAAAATATGAAATCCCAGCGAACGGAGGATTTATTGAGCTTTTTTACGGTTTGTTCAGACTCGCAGCAGGTTGATTTAATATTGCGAAAAAGTCTTTAACTCTGCTACATTTCATAAACTATCGATGTGCTGAGTCCCAAACAAGAAGATACCGCCCGTTAAAACTTACAACACAGAGTTTTCTTTATTGTTTTGGACTTGAACAACAAAACGTCCTGATTGAACTGAAGAAAAATTCTGTGCCGATTGGCGGACGACATCGATGTCACGCTGTGGTGGTAAAACCGGAGACAATGATGAAGACGCTGAAACGATCAAAGGTTTGTGAATTCCAGTGATTTACTGTCGTTCTCTCGTAACTGTAAGTTATATCTAATATTATATTTGCCATCAGGAGACGTGACATTAAACAGCGATGAGCTGACAGGGTTTTCATGTTGTTGTGAACGTGTTGGAATAAGTCGCTTTTTTCAGTTTTCCTATTGTAATAACTATATATATAATTTTTCAATTTTATTTCTGTATTTGTTTTGTAGATTTTCTTCATGTTTTCTGATTGGATGTAAGTGTGAGTTCAACTGAAGGAAGTTTTAAGATTGTTTTTTTCTTGTATATTTCACGGCTGGATGCTTTAATTTGCTGCAGAATTAAATTCAGAGTTATTTAAATGACCTCTTACATCTTTCATCAAAGGAGAATGTTGAACGCAGAGCGGAGAGTCGTCTGCTTACAGAGTGATAATTGTTTTTCTCCATTCGGAGCAGATGGAAACTAAACTAACCCTTCAACATGCTTCGTGAATGTCAGACTCTCCTCTTCCTGTTCATAACGTCTTCAGATAGTTACTGACTCACGTTAGTCATCCTAAAAACGGAGAATATACAATGAGACAATTAGTGAGAACGATTTTACTCATAAATATCAAAAGGTGAACATGAAAGTTCTTCTTTTGAAGCCCGGCGACGTTATTTACATAAAAGATCTCGGTCTGTTTGTGGATCCTTTTGGTTTGAATGTGGCAGAATAAATTATGAGACCAGAGGTTGGACAACAAAAACCAGAACTGATTAGAAACAAAAGAAAACATCTGAAATAGTTCACGTATTTTACATATTTCCCACGAAGCTGCTGTAAAGAAAAGATTCCAGTGTCGTCCTGGTTTCTTGTGTTGTGTTGTTGCCTCCTGTGAACAGGACGTGACTCATCACGGCATCTTTCACCAGAACCGTGACCTCCATCCTCTTCATCCTCTTCATCCTCTTCATCCTAAGAAAACCCTGCTTGCTGTTTTATAGCCCCATCACATGTTGTCTAAAAGGCCATTTGTGTGCTTATAACTGAATAAACTGAATAAACTGACAGACTGTTTGAGTCTCTGTAGCAGAGAAACACAGCTGTTTGTTTGTTTGTTTGTTTGTTTGTTTACATCTCTGCCCTCCTCACAGCTTGTCTTTTTATTTCACTTTACATTATTTAAGCAGCTCTTAATCATCTTTACTTGTACAAATGCGGCTGAATATTTCTGTCAGCTGGTCCTCCTTGCTGTTCTGGTTTCCGTGGTGACCACCTGCCAACATCATCTGTTATAGATGAAGGAGGATGGAAGGAAATATACCGCAGCCTGTTTGTGTAACTTCATTTTTTTTACCAGATGTTGGATGCAAACGACAGCAGGAAATGTTTTGTTTTTTTTCTTCACTTTAGCCTCACAGCCTGTGAATTTGTTCCAGTTTTTCCAAATAAAAGTTTTGAGTAGATCAGCAGCAGCTTATTCTTCTGAAATATGATGATTCATATTTCCTGTGTCCTGTTCAGATTTTGGTTCAAAGCGTCTCCAGCCACCAGTAAACTACACTCTGTTTTTCTGTCATATCCAGATTCATTTTGAATTTGATTTTGATTTTGAATTTGATTTTGAATTTGATCACATTTCTTGCGTCACGACATCATTTTCAGAGCGACAGTGAGCAGAGTCAGTGCTGCTGTAGCCACTGAGGAAATGTCCCTCGTGAGCTGCTGTGGGTCCCGGCAGGCCTTGGCTCCTCCCACCTCCTGGGTCAATTGTTAGGCTGGGTATAAAATCTGCACCACCTGCTGCTGCCAGGCTGTTTTCTCCCCCCTCGGTTCTCTGGGTTCTTCAGAGAGTTGTGACTTGCAGCGGTGTGTTAGGTGTTTGTTTGAAATCTTAAATCTTGGCTGCTGGCGGTTCCTCTGTTTGTTTCTGTCCCGGAGATCCGGCTTCACCAGGAGGCCTCGGACCAGGTGTTCCTGGTATCCTTTGAATAAGTTGCTTTTTTGCCTCGTAATATTTTCCGTTTTGCGTGAAAAGTAATCGATAAAAATGTTACAACGAATACATTTTGTAAAATATAAAATGACGTGTGGATTCTATCAGTTTAATCTGACAGTTATGTGGCGGTGCATCACCTAGGTTACAGGTTTCATCCACAACATCATGTTCTTTTTGATGACGACGGACCTGCAGATGAAGATGAACCTGAAGCTGCTGCTGCTGCTGCT
Organism: Brachyistius frenatus; assembly: GCF_029030835.1. Lineage (NCBI taxonomy): Eukaryota > Metazoa > Chordata > Actinopteri > Embiotocidae > Brachyistius > Brachyistius frenatus. The sequence continues at coordinate 304,452 of NW_027210919.1, forward strand.
GCTGCTGCTGCTGATGATGATGATGATGATGATGATGAGGCGTTTACTTTAATAAACCAGACGGAGCCATATTCGTCGCTCTGACGGACAGGATAACGACGTGTGACCCGGTGGGAGAACGAGGAGCGGTGGAGTCCGGCTTTTGTCTCGTCGCGGCTCCAGACTCGCCGGCGGCGACATCATGTCGGACGAAAGGTCAAGCGGAAAAGCAAGAGCTGAAGTTCGGCGCTATTTTGAGCCTATTTAACATCCGTGTTTCCTCCAGAGCTCACTTATTTTTTTCAGTGAACAATCTTAAAAGTCTTTATGACGACTGGGATGAAACATCCTCCAACCATCTCTGGTTCTGTCGTGTTTGAGCGCTCGCTCCTTCATCGGCGGTTATCGTCTCTCCGCTCGGCCTCTCGCTTCAATCTCGTCACCATTCGGCTCAGATTGAGGTCAAGTGGTGTGCAGCCTCAGCGGGGGGGATGGGGGGGGGAAACACCCGCCCGCCTCGTTTTCTCATTTATGACTCCGAGTCGTCTGAAATACACAAATGGGTTCATGAAGAGGAGAATTTATAAGCAGCTTGAAGACCACTGAAAATAAACTGAGCGAAGAAATGTTAGAGAATGTAAATATACTAAATGTTGATCCACATTTTATTTGGTACAAACCAACTCTAGATAAATAAATGTATTCTTACCAGGTGTGATGATGATTGAGTCACCTAAATCAAAGCTTCATCAATTTTAATCGGAACAACTATAACTCAATGTTACTTCAATGTCCCCGACATCAACGTCACTGTATCGTAACCTTGATTCAACATTTGTTTTCCGTTGGTGGATCAATCTCAACTATAATAACGATTCAGCTGGAAAATCAAAATCATTTCAGTGTTTTGCTGTCTGGGAACAGTAAAACAATAACCAGGTGATATAATCAGCTGACGTGCAGGAACACTGAGATTCATTAAAGGAGAAATCTGCTGATTTTCCACTTCCAGGTCTGTAAAATGGTTCTGATCCAGAAGTGTCTTCAGCTGCAATACCAGCGAGTGCCACTAGAGGTCGGCTCCAAAAAGCCTCCGGCTCCATAGACTCCCATTCAACTTCTCTCACCAAATCCAAAGTGAATAAAATGTGTCCATTTTACAGCTATCGGTGGGCGGGACGTAGTATCGTCAGGTTTCCAATCAGATCAGTCAGACCCACCGCTGGCTCCGCCCCCAGCTCGCCCAAAAATGTGGTCACTTCCTGCTCCAAATAAACAAGATGACGACGGCTGAAATACCGAACTGGAGGCTTCAGAGCGTCACAGTTGGTTGCCGATTGAAACTTCAGCAATAATTTATGTTGGTAAACTGCAGGGAGCTCGATCTGCTGTTTCGTGCGTCTCCTCGTTTCCCCGAATAAACAACAACAGAGTTAAAGTTAGCTCGACCCACAGAGACACCGCAGACACATTAACAGGAAGTAAACTGGAATTATCTTTTAATGTATTGGGGACACTGGGCCGGAAACCATTAACAGGTCAGTATTTGTTTTTTAATCTTCTTAAATCTGTCGTCTCTGGGACTCTAAAACTATTTCAATGATTGCTAACTAGGGACACGGCTCAACTAAACAATTTATGTTTCATAATTAGTTTAGCAATAAATATAATGAATTCATGTTTACAGTGTAGGAACCGTTCAAACTCTGGGTGACCGTTTGTCTTTGGGTCGCGGTGACAGCTCATGACTTCGAGTACTGAAGACGAGGAGTCTCTGAGGCTGCTGACCGCTGGACATCCTAAAAATATCATCTGTTGGAGCGCTGCGTCCTGCCGGTCCCGAACACGTCCCTCCAGGACGCTTCTTTTTCCAACACTGTTGACGGACCACATCAGAGAAGAAGTTTATTTTAAATTAGTCATTTTTTAAAAAGTGATGAAACTCCTAACGAAATAAAATGAGGACAGTCTGGACGTCCTGAGTCTGTCTGCAACTTCGGTGTTCGGCAGCTCTTCCCCACTTACTTACTTCTTCTCCCTCCAGCTCCACTAAACTTTGTAAAATACTTGTTCCCTTCTGGCCCTTTTCTGTCAAACTCTCCATCCAGCAGTCTGTCTGCTGAGGAGGTTTTTCTGGCAGCGAGACGGTCGACTCGGTTTCAGGTCGGCTGCATGAATAAGAGATGGAGACGAAGGAGCACCCAGACGGAGAGGAGAGCTGGAAACCTGGACGGGTCACGGTGTAGTGCACACACACACACACACACACACACACACACACACACACACACACACACACACACACACACACACACACACACACACACACACACACACACACACACACACACACACACACACACACACACACACACACACACACACACACACACACACACACTGGGATGTTTCTACCAGAATCCTTTTCTCCTGAGGTGCTTTGGTTTCTACGATACTGATTCATTTAAAAACATAATTTGTGTATTTGTGTTGAAAGAACCTCATCTTCACTGTTTGTGTTGTCGGACCGACCCGCCGGTGTCTGCAGGTTCTCCAGATTTCGAGGAAACGGCTCGGCGAGTGGCGTCGTTTTGTGTTCAGTGTTCAGGAGCTGAAGTCGGACGGAGCCCGGTTCAGAGGAGTTTCACACAAACCTCGAGTTCACAAGTTGTGACGTGTTTGCTGTCGTTCACAGAAAGGTCAGAGGTCACGGAGGTTCATGTCTGGGTGGACGTTCAGCTAATATGTTGTAGTTATAGTCACGTAGAGTTTGTCTTTGTATTCCCTGCGTTACGTTTTCCCCCGTTAGCTTGTTGGCCTCTGGGACTTTTTCAACGACTGCTGATGTTCATTATTAACGAGTGCGATCTGATTCTCATCGTCGAGGTTTTCAGAGAAAGAAAAACTCCTCCGCTGCCCTTGAACAAATCAGATGCTAAAACTTGAAAGGTTTTATTCACTTTTCATACAATGGGCGGTTTTTACGAATGCGGGACGATTCGAGTCCTTCTGCTAACGACGAAGTCACAGACACTTCAGTCATCACTTTAAACTGCTCCCACTAATTATTGTCTCATTTAAAGGTTTGTCAAATATTTGTCCAGCTCTTTATTAAAGCTGCGATGTTTACACTGATTGTAAAAAACAGTTCTGGGACTTCACCTACGAATGTATTGGTGGTGGTGAGAAACCCGCCCGTGTCGTCATGTTGGAGGAGCCTGTTGCCATGGCGCCACAGCTCAGATGGTGTGCTGCGGATATTTTCCCGTCAGACGCCTCAAAATGTTCCCAGTGGAACTCGGTGTTGACAGTGTGACTCCGGGGGACGACTTCACGGTGACACAACCACCGCCGGCGTGAACGAAAACCCACCCGACGCGCCTTCTTCGGTCTTGGACGGTGAAGCTCCGCCCCTCTTTATTTTGAAAGTACAGCAAGTTTTGAAGAAGAAATGAGATTCTGCCAAAACAAACAGAACACAGTCTGTGACTCGGTTAACTTTCGGTATAATGAGTCCACATTCTGCAGGCCAACGAACAAAATGATTACAACTTGAATAATGCAATTTTCTATCCCACGAACTGGTTCATATTTATGAGATTACAGCCTGGAGGAGCTGCTGCCACTTCCTTAAATTCATTGCCAGGCTGTGATATAGAAAACAACAACATCCGCTTCTGATCCCACAAGACAGGAAGCCATCAGAGAATCACAGGAAAACTTTTAAAAGCATTAAACTGAGCGACAGACGACGACGAGGTTTGGGAGAAAGCGTGTTCGGGGGTCCGACTGTCGCCTGGATTAAACGGCGGACGTGAACGATTGGATGTGTTTGTGTTTAATTAAAAAGCCGTCTGCCTGTCAGGCTGGCCGCAGTTCTTTTGGCCTGTTGTTCTATTGTTTATGCCAAATCTAAAAGCCTCTACATAATGTTCGACACAGTGAACGCTCGTACTTTTTATTAAACCAACAATCTGCACCTGCAGTGTGAAACTGAAATGCTGCCTTCACTGTCGGCCTGTTTCATGATTAGTCTCAGTCGTTGTCCTCAGAACAGACTGAAGACAGCGGCGGGACGCGACAGCTTTTCTTCATCTGTTTAACTAAGAGGAACTTGAACTGCTTTTACTTCGAGGGAGAAAAAGCATGAAATTATGTGAAGGTTGACATTTTGTTGACCAAAGATATTTGATGATTCATCAACTTGTTGATTATTTGACAAATTGCGTCATCAGAGGTCAAAAACACACCAAACTCCATTTAGATTCTTCATGATTTCTCCTTTATACACTCGTTAGAGGAACTTCACGATTGATTTTGGTGACCCAACATTTTCTGTGTCGATACTGTTGAATCACACTTCCTGTCACCGGAATGACCTCAGATGTTCTCAAATCTAAATCTAGATATCTAAAAGATGCATAAATAACACCTCAGGTAGGAATGAAGAGAAAGGAGTCATTTGGCCTCACATGCATGTGGTTTGCTTTTTCTTAAAAGTCTGCAGGAACACTCTCTGTATAAACATGAAATGCTTGGAAGCAGCATTTTGGTGCACAGAAGGTCATTTAGCATCGAATCCCAGTATCGTGTGGGAAGATTCAGATAATTAATGAGGTCATCAAGTGCTGGGCGAGCTGTGCATAAAACAACATGGAGGATTTTAGAGGACTTGGTGTGTCGTCCTGCCAACGAGCTGATGATGATGATGATGATGATGATGATGATGATGATGAATGATAAAACTCAACATAAAAGCCAGATGAAGTCTGTAGCAAACTCCGATTGCAGCTTCACTTCTTCAATCTTAAAGGGAAAATAGAAACAAAATAAGCAACAACAAAAAAAGCAATGACCCCGCTGTACGAGTGCTCCTCCGCAGAAACCTGCATCAGAAAAAGATGCTCAAAATCTGAGCAGAAAATAAGCAAAAAATACCGTTCTGAAGATGCAAACATGTGTCAGATGTCCTTCACCTGAAACGGACAAACATTCGGTTGAACTCTGCGCTCCGGGAATCAGATTCACCCGACAGCTCTCGTACATGCCAGACTCTCTCGGCCATGAAAAAGAGTACGATGGTTGTCAGTTGAGCTCTTTGCACAGCCGATACGTAGAGCTCATGATGTGCTGCAGTGTCAGGGCTGACATGATTCCTGGAGATGGCTTTTAACGAACGGGCAGCGCTGAAACGAATCCATCATCGGAGTGACGTGAGGGTAGTTATGCAGGAACATCCACCACGTTGGTTTTCTTTTGATTGCCTCCGCAAATGGCTCCTTAATCAAACCACCGAATGGGTCAAATGGCATTACTGCTGATGAGACGGCCCCGGCTCGGTCCACCTAAAGACGACACGTCGTCCGTCTCCTCCGTGTCTCCGCTGCTGTTCAGGCCTTCGTTTAGCTTCGTTTCTTCTGCTGCTTTCGACTTCGTTTTCTTTCTTGTTTGGTTCAATTTCCTCTCTTCCTGTTTTTATTTGATGGTTTACGGCCATCTTCAGAATTCCTCCGACTCTTTGTTTCATCGTTTTTCGAACCTTCAATGCCGACGTTTTGTGACAGAATTTGTGGTTACAGTTTAAAACGTTTACTTTTACGCTCTGACAGCAAACTTAAGAGAATTTTACTGCTGATTTTGCTCCCTAATGAACACGTACAGCAGTCGGAGGTTAATAAAAGTATTTATTAGTGCATCTAACTTTTTACTCCTTCGTAGAGGTGTAGTATATTTAGATGAACTGTGTAACTGGCGGGGTTTGTGTTGTGTTCCTGGTTCCTGGCTGGTTGTTGCTGAGGGTCGTTAAAGCTTTTGGTGGCAGCTGTTTCCAGGTTGCTTAAAAGCTGCCACATCCCAGCTGTTTGTGGCTTTTTCTCCCCTTGGCACCACTCTGGAGTTTTGGGTTTCTGTGTGGTTAATTGTCTTTGTTGTCTGGACAGCATGTTTCTGTCAGTTGTTTTGTTTTTTTTAATGTTTTTCTCTCAACTTTTTAAAATTCTGATGAGATTAAAAAGATAATTTCTTTAAATTATTCCTGTGTGTGCCGTAACATCTGTTCACTAAGAAATAGTTATGTTTCACTCCAGAAGTTCCCCGAGAGTCTCCACGTTTTAAAGTTGTGTTCAGGATCCAGCGACAGTCGCCGGTAAATTCAAGGGTAAAATCCAAGCAATGACTTGTGAGGGTGCAAAGGAGAAGCTATTTTTTTCATTATCAGAATTTTATCCATTCGGTTCAGCAACATTTGGAAAATCTAGACGAGCCGAGTGATTATTTATTTTAATCCCATTCAACTAGCAGGAAGTCAGCCGCATCCGTCGGCCTCGATGTCAATCGTGAACAAACGGGAACCGACCGACATCCACCGCTTGATGAACTGACATTTGCCATCTTGCTATTTTTGAACCATAAGTGACCACATTTGGACGAGCTATGGAGGAGCGAAGGGTGAATCTGACACTAAGCCCCGCCCCCCCAAAGTACCGCTTCTGCTTTTTAAATGGAAGTCTATTGGAGACAGCCCCTAGTGGCCCTCAGTGGAATTGCAAACCACGGACAGCTGCTGGTTTGAATTCAACACAGAAACCATGAATCGGTCTTCAGAGCCAGAAAACTGTAAATGACAACCATAAAAAAGAAAAGAAAACACGGCGGAGATTTATGAAAAGCCGAGACGTATTATTACTTAACCTTCGGACTGTCCAAGAAATTCAGACTGCTGGCATGAAATCACCCTGCGTGGCAACGAGGAGCTTTTAATGGAGAGATTTTTTTTTTGATCAGGGACATGAAGACGAGCAATTAACCTGATACAAAGATGAAGACTCGGTTCTGCAAGGACACGGTGGCGTGTGGAGCGTTCGCTGGTGGCGAGGAGTTGCAGCCGTGGAGCTGTGGAGGATGTACCTGCACCTTTTTACGTGATTATTATATGTTTTTCTTTTATGATGAGATTTCTTAAAGTGCACCATTTTCTAAGATTGCTTCTGTCTGTATCTTAATCAGCTCTGACGGCGTTTCACATTCTGCTGCGCTGCGTTTCATAATCTCACGTCGGCTCTGCTTTTAGATCCCGTTCACGTACGCAACTCTCACACACACACACACACACACACACACACACACACACACACACACACACACACACACACACACACACACACACACACTGCACTGATAACAGATCCTCTTATTAGTCTTTGTGAGAATGAGCGGGACAGACGAATCAGGGAGGGGAGGGGGAGAGGGGTGATAGTGGGGGGGTGAGAGAGAATGAAAATGGAAAAACAGAATAAAAGGACAAATTGAATGTGAGATGGAAAGACAGAAACAGGCAGAGATAGTACAAAAAAAAATCGTAAAGCTGCAGATAAATGGAGAATGAATGTGGTTCAGAGGATGAGACAGGAAATCCTTTATTTTCCAGCTCATTATTAATCAGGTTTCATAGTAATCTCCTACGTTTGGAAAGCGTGTTGCAGCTCATGAATCATAAAAACTCCAAACACATGAAGACGTCAGAATAAACTTGTTTTTTCTTCAGTTTTAATGCTCAAAGTGAAAGATGGTGAATTCTGAAAGGAATTTATTGAACAGATAAAAGAGAAAATGAAAGAGGGTTGGGCACTGCCCTGCCGTGGATCAGTAAACTATGTGAGGAGGCGGGGTCTCTTCCACAGCTGTGTGTCAGAAATTGCAGATAACCTGACTTCAGGAGAGAAGTTGATGCTTTTTGAATGGGAGTCTACTGGAGACAGAGGTTTTATGGAGCCCGCCCCTGGTGGCCCTCAGTGGTACTGCAGTTTACGGCACTTCTGCATGGGCTTCACTTTTCAGACCCGGAAGCTGCAAATGTTTTTACATACAGCCGATGATTACATCCCAGAGAAAACTGAGGTGCAAAGGAGGAACGTTAGAAAGGAGGGAAGGGAGAGGAGAAAAAAATTGTAAAGAGGAAGGAACAAAATAAGATGGAAGAAGGAAGAATAGAGAGAAAGAAGAAAGTGAAAGGAAAAAGGGAAGGAGGGAGAGATAAAAAGGTTAGTCAGACGGCAAGAAGACAGGATGAAAGGAAAGACAAGATGGAAGTGAGACAAAAATGAAGGATAAGCCAAAGACTGCAAGGAAAAGATCATTTAAAACACAAATAAAAAATAAGTGTTAAAAGAACGACAGAAGAAGATCAAAAATAAAAAAGGAAACTTGCTGACAGCAAGCGGCCGGCAGACTCTGACTGTAAAAAAAGAAAGAAAAAGAAAGCAGATCCTTGGGGAGCCGTTTAACCGCCGCTCACTCCTGGGAACTTTGTATTTTGAAACGAGATCACAGAGGGCTCAGACGGGACGCCGCCGAGGGACTTTTACTTTGAGATGAGATCAGAGCAGGACGCCTGTCACAGCGCTGCTGATGGTTTAATCCAGAGACTTCGCTACAGTCGAGCCAGACCTGCTTCTTTTTTTTTTTCAAGGAAGTGGAAGCAGCTGTTTTCTCTTCACAGTGAAACGTTGAAACATTTGCTGGTTGAGGATCCCTCGATCCCTCGATGCCCCGCCGGCCGGGCTTCCCCATCTGTTTAAATAACCTTCAGGTCAGTCTGGGTTTTGTGTTTCCTGTTTGATTTTGAAATCACTCACCTCTTGTGTCTTGTCTTGTTTTCACTTCCTGTCCTTTGTGTGATTGTTTGGCCCCGCCCCCTGATTAGTCTCACCTGTCCCTCGTTGTCCTTCCCTCCCTGTTGTATTTTAGCCTGTGTGCTCTTCTTTGTCAGTTTGTTTCAGTTTCCCGTCTGTTGCTGCGTCTTTTGAAACCCAGAGAAACACAAACCACCTGAACTGTGACGCCGTGGCAACAGGGTTCTCCAACATGACAACACGCCTGCTCAGCGTTTTAAAAATGTTCTGTTCCCCAAAAATATGACCCAAAATCAGCCACAAGGGACAAGACCGAAAACTAATCTTGGATGGCTGTCGGTCCCTCAGGCGGCGCTGCTTTAAAAACAGCCCTGATTCTGTGGTGGAAATCATTGCATGGGCTCAGGAACACTCGGCTGTAAGCGGGCGGGTTGGACATGTTCAGTTTCCCCAAAAGTTTGACCTAAACTCTGATGTTTCTCTGCTCCAGTTTCAGGTCCATCATGGTGAAATCGCAAATGTTTCTTCACACTTTCTACATAAGTAATGAACTTTAATCAATTTCTACCAAGTATTACAAGAATATCATTTTCTAGGAGACGAGGTGGTCGGTTGGATATCAGGAATATTCTTATGGTGCGTTTGATTGATTTGGTTAGAGAGAGCTGAATGAGACGAGCGGTGGAAGTGTGAACGGAAGGTGAAGGACTGTCTGACGGTCGTCTCTTTTACATCTGAACACGGTGAACGCCCGTCAGTTTGTTTAACTCTGTGTGTGTGTGTGTGTGTGTGTGTGTGTGTGTGTGTGTGTGTGTGTGTGTGTGTGTGTGTGTGTGTGTGTGTGTGTGTGTGTGTGTGTGTGTGTGTAAATGAGTGAATTTTTTAGTGTTAAGTGAGTGTCAAACAGAAAAGCTCAGAGTGTTTGTTTCTCCTCAAACATCAGAGTCTTCGCACTCAAATTTGAATGATTTATCATGTAGGGACATGTTTGTTTTTGTCCCCAAAATGGGATCAAGTCCCCACGATGCAGCTGTGTAAACAGATGTATGTCCCCACAACGTGAGTAATACAAGTACACACAAACAAGCTATCACAACTAAGTGTGTGTATACCCAACCTTTACTCTAAACTAACTCTAACTCTGACCCTCAAACCAAGTGTTGACCCACAAAAAATGTCCTCACTTTGATGGTCTAAAAATAACACTGGTCCTCACAAAGATACAATGACTGAGTACACACACACACACACACACACACACGGGGCTTCAACAGGGGTTTCTGAGGACTTTCAGCAGCCTGCTGGTTCACTGCTGCCCCCCGCTGGTCAACCATATATTACACCGTTTTACCATAAATGTATTAACTCAACTCAGCTTTATTTGTAAAGCACCTTTTATACAAGCCTGCAGCCCCAAGTGTTTCACATCAGAGCAACATACACACATTAAAAAAACAAAGAACCAAACAAATAAACAAGCATACAAACAGAACAATAAGTTTACAAATATAATGTAGGTTAAATAAAATCAAGGACTTTAAATGAAACAATGAATCAACATTTTACGAATCAATAAATAAAATTCAGATATATAAAATAAACACCAGGGATAAAAAACAAAATTTAGATGTAAACTCAGAATGATCAGTCTTAAAACTCGTCCTAAAACAAGTCTAAAAGCATTTCTTTGCATTGTTGATCAGTTTAAAACATTACGTAATCAATGATGAAGTAATTGAAATAGTCACATGACATGTTGAACTGGGTAACTGGTTAAATATGTGGACCAACATCCTTCAGAGAACCAACAGCTCCCGGTGACCTCTCGATATCTGTCGGTGACCAATCGGCACTCTGGCCCGCCCTCCTTCGTTCCCACTCATGTTGAACCACTCGTGAGGCCTTGAGCTGAGCCTCTCGGGTTATTTTGGGGGTCAGCTGTCATTCGTCCCGTCAGAAGGACCCTCCTCCTCCTCCTCCTCCTCCTCCTACTATCCTTCCTCTGCCTGTTGCTGTCTCTTCTTCACCTCCTTCCTTCACTCCACTGATCCCGGTAAGACTTTTATTTATTGTCCACCTCTTTAGAAATCTCTTTTTTACTCACGTTTTTTTGTTTTGTTTCTTTACTCCTGCCGGCTCATTTCATGACTAGTTTAGAAAAAAATAAATTAAAAAAAATAACTATTTGTTCCTGTTTCGGGCACTAAAAGGTTTTTAGTTGGTGTTTACAGATAATTAAATGCTCCTCTGGTTCCTTTAATGATTTAACTTTAATGCACAACACTGGAAGAAGACTTGGAGAGGTTCCATAATGTCCGCCTCGCCACCATTAATTGCTTCGTCACTGCCCGTGTGTCGGCTGTAAATGATCTGTGATACGTCCACGTTCTCTTTTTACTTCCACCTGCTTTAGTTGATTTTTTTCTGCCTTTAACACATTTAATACGGTTGAGATTTTTTTGGCCTCTTTTCTGCTGTTGGTTAACTTTCAGGTTTTCAGTTATGAATTTGTCTGTCGTCTCTTTTGGTTAAATCAGGTGTTTTTTTACTCACTTGAACCACAAATTTATTTTTTCGTTTTGCTCACAAAAACTCATGTTTCTTACTTTCAATTCAACTCAACTTTATTTATACAGCGCCAAGTCACAACATAGGTTATTTCATTGCACTTAACACATTAAAGTCCTTACAACAAGACTTTATAATATTATACAGAGAAACCAACAATTCAACAATTCCCACATAAGCTAGGAGAGAAAAAAAAACCTCTTTAAAGGAGAAAAACCTCCAACAGAGGGAAGAAAAACTCCCTTTAATAGGAAGAAACCTCTGACAGAACCAGGATCAGAGGTGGAGAACATCTGTTAACAGAACCAGGATCAGAGGTGGAGAACATCTGTTAACAGAACCAGGATCAGAGGTGGGCGGCCATCTGCCTCGACCGGTTGGGGTGAGAGGAGAGCAGAGAGAGAAAAGGACAGCATAGAGATAGAAGAGAAGAACTTTGAAGGCATCATGTCAACTGGATTCATTTGAAGGATTATCGCTGAGTATTTTTAGATGTAGAAAGATCTCTTTAAAAAAAATCTAAAATTCAAAACATCAGCGAGATGAAGTTTTAGTTGATAAAAACTGAAACTTTTCACATCTTCTTTTTGCTTTTTGATTCCTTCAGCTACGTGTTTCTCTGGTTACTTAAGCTCTGGATTATTTTCAGGTGGTGTTTCCATTATTTTGGCCACCATCTCCTGGGTAGGTTTCAGGTTTTCAACACCTATGTGGATGATACGTTCATATTTTGTTTTGGTCATCTGATTAAAATTCCGGGGGAGGGGCAGGGATGGATTGCGCAATATATGTGTATATATGTGTGGGGGTGGAGACTAACTTTGCTTTGAGAGTAGGGGAGGAGTCAGGTGGTGAAGAATATGAAGCAGGTAAACAGACAAAGCAGCAAAACATAAACTCTGATTCCAGTGAAACTGTGTGTGCATTGTGTGTATGTGTGTGTGTGTGTGTGTGTGTGTGTGTGTGTGTGTGTGTGTGTGTGTGTGTGTGTGTGTGTGTGTGTGTGTGTGTGTGTGTGTGGCTGTAACAGGCCGCTTGACCATATTTGGACACTCTCAGAATAGATGAGACTACAACAGGTGTGTGTGTGTGTGTGTGTGTGTGTGTGTGTGTGTGTGTGTGTGTGTGTGTGTGTGTGTGTGTGTGTGTGTGTGTGACACAGTGTGGTCGGATGCCTCCGACGGCTAATTTTAACTCGACAGTCATGTTGCGACGGAGCTGTGAAGATAAACAGATGCACTGAATATCTTCACACACACCCACACTAACTTGTTTTACTATCCTCATGGGGACTTTAATTGACAGGTTTTTGTAACCAAGTTTTTATGAAGCTTTTTGAGGACAATTTTTTTGTCCTCAAAAACATTAACATGATTATTATTATTATTAACATTATTTACTTTCATTAAAAGAGTACTTAAAAAAGTATTTGTTCACTCAACGCTAAACATTTCACTCTTAGCATTTCCCAGCATTCTTCTTCTTCTTCTTCTTCTTCTTCTTCTTCTTCTTCTTCTTCTTCTTCTTCTTCTTCTTCTTCTTCTTCTTCTTCTTCTTCTTCTTCTTCTCCTTCTTCTTTTCTCAGCATGCCTTCTTTTGAGAATAAAGCAACCAACTTAAAGAGGTTTAAGTGATGGGTCGAAGTAATATTTATATTTTTTTAAACATGCAGTTTTGGAGCATTTTAAAATACATAATTTCAAATACATAAGAGTACGAGGTGTGAAGGTGGAATATCTACATCTCAGACACTGACAGACGCCTGAAATTGTGATTGATGTGTGGCACCAGTTGCAGTAATGCTTCACGCTGACTGTCCGTCCATCAGAGCACTGAGGATGGAGACGTCGGTGAAAGCGGAGGTGTCGGTTCCCCCCCAGCCGGACGAGGAGTCCTCGTCTCCGGACCCCGACGGCTCCGAGGGCGACGCTGCAGCCTGCAACTCCTCCTTCAACCACATGGAGGAGTTCAGCCGCCGGCTGGAGGACATCATCCGTACCCACGGATCCGTGGCCTGCCTGCTGGACAAACAGGTGAATTACACAAACTGTTTTACGGGAGTTTACAGAACCTGCACGCTGTCGGCACATCAGAGAAAGTTTTCTAATGTTTTGGATGTGACAGATTGTGGAGGAGGCCGAGATGGAACTGATGATGCAGGAGGCAAAAGATGACATCACAGCTGCCACGGAAACAGGTGAGTGTTAAAGATCCTCCAGAACCGTTCCAGAACCCACCCACCGACAACCAGAACCAACTTCACATTAAGTCCTGCAACCACATGTCCCAGTTCGTGGTGATTTTATGAGCTCGGTTTCTCACTTTGTCTGGATGGCAGTTCAGTCTTGGTTATTTTTGTATTTATTTTTTTTGTTTTTGAGACAATGAAGTGTCGACAGGAAAATGATGGAAAGAGAGACGAAAGAAACTGATCTGCAAAAACAAACCACGACTGTTTGATGAGCTGAAATGATGAAATGAAAAGACTAATCTCACTTCTATGAACATCCGATCCCACATTTCCCATAATGCCATTTTAGGTCTTTCTTGGAAAAAAAGTCTCTAAAAAGTAATAAATGCTTCTTCCTCTCCACAGAGGTGTCTTCCATCATGCAGAGTCTGAACAAGCTTTCTTCTCCGGAGGAAAAACTGAAGGATCTGGTCAGGAAGTACACCGAGCTGGTGAGAAACTCTCCATCAGACATTTACACAGAAAAACGTGGAATAGACACGCTTTGCTCTGTCTAAGGCGTGAAAGTTTCACGTTTTCTTGTAGCGGGCAAAAATGAAGCCTAATGCATGCGTAGAGTCATGTGGTTTACAGGGAAATGATAGTAATTGCTAAAACACAAAAAACTACTCTACAAAGGCATTTTCATCTCCTGGATTCAAACCTCATCTGACTAACGCCACCCAGCCACTTCTTCTTCCTATGAATACCGTCGACAAATGTCTTTTGTTGCCTCTTTTGTCGGACCTTGGTCACATGACATTTACGTGAAAATTTCACACTTTCAAAATGTGTAACTTTCACGCCTTGACAGCCCAAAACGTGTCTATTTCACGCTTTACCGTGAGACTGGATTACGTTTAGTGTTTTCTTTCTGGAATTTTTACACAGACACATCCCGTCTCTTTTTCAACTTTTAAATTGAAACAACAGTTGCATAAACAAGCTTGACCTCCTCCATGTGTGTGTTTTTTTTTCCAGGCAGCTTCGCAGCGCTGCGATGAGCAGAGGATCTCCATCCTGATGGAGCAGCGTCGCGGCAGCGTCGCAGCTCGTAGCAAACTGGAGACTCTGTGCAGAGATCTGCAGTCGCACTACAACGTGCTGAGGGTACGTGAGGGTCGGCGTTTGGGTCGGGGTCGGGGTCACGACACCACGCGGGACCACAACACTCAAACCCCTTTTTTGTTTTCTTGCACCAGGAGGAGACGCTGCGGCGCTGCACGGAGGACGAGGAGAAGAGGACCCAGATCACCTCCCACTTCCAGGAAATGCTGACGGAGATCCAGACTCAGATCGAGCAGCACAGCACCCGCAACGACAAGCTGTGCCTCGAAAACTCCAACCTGACCGACAAGCTGGAGGGCCTCATGTCCCAGTGTGAGCGCAGGGAGGAGGTGAGGTCAAAGGTCAACGTGTTCAGTCTGCATGTGGATGCAACCGTTTGAGATCGTCTCTGCTAACAATGGATGCTCCTCTTCCTCTTTCTCTTTCTCTTCCTCCTCCTCCTCCTCCTCCTCCTCCTCATCCTCCTTTTCCACCTCCTCCTCCTGCAGGGTTTGGAGAAGATCAACAAGCACCGCGACCTGCAGCACAAACTGACCGAAGCCAAACTGCAGCAGTCGAACGCTCTGCTGACCGAAGCCGAAGAACGACACAAGAGAGAGAAGGAATATGTGAGTGGCAGCGAGCTCACGCTGTATGATTCGGTTTATGATGTCATCATATCCTTATTTCAAGGACTTTTTTAAATTAAAAAAAATGTAGCTGTTGGATCAGTTTGTTTCTGATCTCTGCTTTAATGCAGCAGGTTTTATTGAACCCTTCTCTGCAGTCGCTCTTTTGGACCTGTTGTACGTTCCTGTTTAACGATGAACATCGTCTCATGTAAACAACACTTGTACTTAAGTGTCAAATCTCTCCAAAACAGCAGATTTTTTGTTTTCCTCAACAAATAATCTTTTTGGAGCTGATGCCAAACATAATTAAAAGGATGAACCTCCACACGTAAAAAAACACCAGGGGGCGCTGCAGACAGGGGTCAATAAAAAAGTCACAACTCATCATTAAGGTTATCATTTCTTCAATTCTATGTGGTGTCACATATTTATCAATATATTTCTGTTTGACATAAATCTTATTAGTGTTTTCTTCCACTACTGTTAATACTTTATTTATTACGTTGTATTTCACACGTTTGCCTGATTGTTCATCTACAGTAAAGCTAAACTTCAGCTCTAATTTTAAAGTGTATTAACATCCATAACTGCACGCAGCAATTGTGTATGTCCATGTTATCGTTTGCTTTATGCTCGATGAGACATGAGTTATCTCGTGTGAAGGTCACGCAGATTGACTGTGTTGTCTCTGTCACCGTAGTTGCTTAGGGAGGCTATTGACAAAACAAAGAAATGCTTCGCTATGAAGGAGCAGGAGCTGACCATGAAGAAGAAGGTAAAGACACGTCTGTAACGCGCCTCTGTCTGTTCTCTTCTAACCAGTTACTGGTTCAGGCCGCTGAGTGGAAACTGCAGGCTCAGACACTCAGAGAGCAGGCGACTGTCATGCAGGCACAGGTGAATATTCACGGACCCGACTGACCGAGCGACCGACTGACCGACCGGTCGGGTCCGAGTGGAAACGTGGTTTCCGACAGGACTGGAAATGTAGAAATAATTTAATCATTTGATGTATTTTATGTAATGAGGGACCTGAAACGTCTCCTGACTGCCAGGAATTAAAAAAAAAAAATTAAAAAAAAATCCCCACTGATGTTCATTATCTCATGACTAGGCTAGTTAGCATTTAGCTTCTCCGCTTTAAGAAGGACACATTTTCTATCTTTTTTTTTTTCCCTCTAATATGATTTAAGTTTTATTTATGTGGGAACAAACAGTTAAGATTTTTTTTATTTTTTATTCCAGAAACAGCGAAAAGTTGGTAAAGTAGGCTAAAATCTGATCTGTTAGCTAGCCCAATTAGCTCGTTTGTTTGATTGGTGCTTTATTTATTTAGAAATTTCGTATTACTGTCGTGTTTTATGGTCAAATAAAATGTCAGTGTAGCATGTTTGTGTGAATTGTTTCGGTTTAAAACATGATCTTCGTTCAGGATTCAGGATTTGACAGTCTGCAGAACTTTTAATTGCAATCCAACATAAAAGGAGACCGCTGCATCTTTTCACTCATGGAAAAGTAGCTGATATGCTGCCTTCAAGTGGAACTCATGATCTTGTGCTTAAGATGTACAATCGACACTGAAGTGGTCAAGTCGTGAGGAGACTGTCGAAATGCAAAGGCATGAAAACATTTTGCTCCGACTTATTACTTAAGTTATGAAGACAAACTACGGGACTAAACTTACAACATGTCAGCTTAACATCCAACCAAAAGTGAGCTTCGGTCGCGTCCGCTATTTCTGTAAACGTCAGCAAACGCGGAGCAAATCGTGAACTCGAAAGTTCTGACGTCATGAACACCACAAGAGGGCGCCGTTCGTATGGAGTTTTCTCCTGAACACGGTTAATACAACGGCCATTTGAACAGAGCTATAGTAAATAAATAAATATATATGTACATATATAGTCAGGGCTTCCGGGATGATTCCATTTTAAAATATTCAAAAAAATATGGAAAAAGTTCAATTGATGAGTGATTGATGTCTGACTTGCTCGTCTCTCCGTCCATCCACAGCTGACCCTCTACGCTCAGAAGTTCGACGAGTTTCAGGAAACGCTGTCCAAAAGCAACGAAATCTACGTCCGCTTCAAGAAGGAGATGGACAATGTAGGTGGTGACCTCTGAAGCTTCTGAAAAAAGTGGTTCCATGATCTTAGGACGTATTTCCAACACGTCTGACTTTGTTGACGTTGAAACGGACCTTTCAGCACAGCTCTGTCGGTTTAAACTCATTCACCGTTTTCAGATGTCCGACAAGATGAAGAAGGTGGAGAAAGAGTCGACGCTGTGGAGGACGAGGTTCGAGAATTGCAACAAGGCTCTGAATGATATGATGGAAGAGGTATGTTGTTAACGATGGCGGCGAGTTTTGAAAGTCTTGAAATTATACCGTGACGTCGCTGCATGACTTAAACAATGTAAGTACATTTTGTAAAACACCAGATATTTCAAACTGAAGATTGTTGTGGCCGCACATTCTTTATACTTTTGGTTTCCAGAGATTTTAAGGTCTTAAAGAGTCCAAACTGTTCAACAAAACTCAACACACGCCCGAAACAAATCTGTCCTGACCAGATGTGCATAAATTCATTTTCCAAAAAAGAGATACCCAATTAAATTTGAGCCAAAACTTATTGCAGATAAGTTGACCCAGTCAGGTTGACGGACTTGTCAGGTTTCAGTTCCTCTGAAGCAAGTAGACCAGTGAAAAGTGAGTTTAGAGGACAATAGCATCAATGATCTGATTATTCGTAGTTTTCGTGTTTTGTAGTCTCCTTCTCATCTCGTCTCACTTTCCTTTGCGGCTGATTGTCTTCACCTCGTCTCCTCCGTCTTCTTCTAGAGGGCCGAGAAATGCCGAGAGTACGATACGTTCGTCCTGAAGATTGCGAAGCTGGAGAAGTTGTGTCGCACCCTTCAGGACGAGAGGACGGTCCTGTACGACAAGATCAAAGACGTCCGCCTCGCCAACTCCAACGTGAACTCAAAGTTCTCCGGCTGCTCTGAACCTGAAGACAAACCCGACGCTGAGGGTGCCAACAAATCTGCCGTGATGACTCCCGAGGACCTGCAGGACCTCCAGGAGCTCCAGCAGCAGGACCCGGTTCTATCGGAGGGCATGAGCCGTCTGAAGGAGGAGCAGGCCAAGCTGCAGGACTTTGCTGCCTCCCTGTTTTCCACACCGGCCGACAAAGACGAAAAGGAGGATAATGAGGCGGACCTCGAGGAAGACTTGGTTGCTTCGGCGTTTGACAACTTCAAAACCAAACCTGAGGTCCAAAAGGATCAGGTTTCAGCTCCTGAGCGGGTGGAAGATGTAAAATCGGATCACCCAGAGTTGAAGGTTGAAGAGGTTCAAAACCAAACGGTGCCCACACCAGGAGCTCCAACACCCGAAGAGACACCGGCAGAATCGAATCTGAAGGTTCAGACACCAGTCCTGGTTGTAGAGTTGCAACAAGTTAAGGAGGAGATCCAGCAGCTGCCTGCTGCACCGGGACCGACACCAGAACCTGAGGGAGCAAAGGTTGATCCCCTAACAGAGTCAGTAAAGGTCGAAGTGAAACCAGCGGTACCAGTGGAGGTCCAGAAGGTCCAACATCAGCCAGCTGAACCAGTACCGACACCAGAACCTGAGGGAGCAAAGCTTGATCCACCAACAGAGTCAACGACAGTTGAAGTGAAACCAGCAGTACCAGTGGAGGTCCAGAAGGTCCAGCAGCAGCCGGCTGAACCAGTAGAGGCGTCAAAATCCTCTGAGTCGACTCCACCTTCTGAAAACACGTCTAAAACTGCTGCCTCCTCCGACGCCGATTCCAAGAAGCAGGCGCTGAAGAAAAAGAAGAAGAGGAACGGCAAGAGCACGAGCTAAACTTCAGGTGTGTAGAAGATGTGTGTGTTTGTGGTGTATTTTGAGGATTGTGTGTGTGTGTTTGTAACTGAAATCCTACTGTGCCTTTGCAACTTCCTTTTGTAAAGGTTCAAATCTTTGGTTTGTCCCGGCCGGTGCAGCCGAGGTGTTCTCATCTTCGTCACCAGGTGAGAACGGACAAACGAACCGACTGTATTTTACAGTTCAAACGTCAGAATCAAGATTCAGTTCGGCCCGACGGAATGAACGGCCAAACTGACCCGAATATGTACTGTTAGCCACGTAGAGTAAAAGGTCTGTGCCTTATGTAAAACAATGTATAAGAAAGGCATAGTTTGGTAGCCAAAAAAAAAAAAAAAAAAGACTACTCCAATAAAGTGACTTTTTTTTTTTACAAACTTGCATTTTTCTATTTTGTCCATTCGTAGCCTGAACATCGACAATCTTGTAGCTTCCACATCAATATTTCTCGCATGTTTATAAACCACACACATTTCAATTTGACATACTTGTGAGAAAAAGAAACCAAAGCCTGCAGAAGAACGTTTCATAAAATCAAGGCTCATGTCCTCGTTATTCAAACGGTCCTCACTTGTACGGTCTGAGAGTCGATCCTCATAATGATAGGAGGACAAGAAAGACACAAACACAACGTTATCCCTTAACTAAAATAAATCATAAGTACAGACACATTTTGTGTTGAAACTTTGTTTGGTAATAAAGTGTAGCGCCACCTACAAGCACCTGCACTGAATTTTTTTTGGGAAATATCCGCATAACCACGTGAAGGGTTGTGAATTATATCAAGAGTGCAGATCAGCCTTGTAGCCACTAGATGGAGACGGAGCTCTTTATTTTACGATTGTAGTTCATGAAGGAGGCAATATAAAAAAAGATATATTTAAATGTCTGGCCTCTTCAAAAGTCAATGAAACTTTATTCATATAGCACATTTCACACAATTCAAATGTAAAAATTGATCAGGAGACTTATGCACATTAAGATAGACGTAAAATAACAATAACAAAACAAAATGTAAGTAAAAATGAACAAAAACAGATTAGAAAGAAAACATCTTAACAAATTTAACCTTATAAGAATGAAATATAAGGGGTTCAATTTGAGTAAATAACATTTTAAATAATGATAATAGTAATGACATACATTTTAGATAAATTATAAATAATTCCAACTTCAACATAAGTATGACACAATGACTGAGTTATGGGTACAAAACTAGCGTTACTTAAAAATAAAAGGTTATTATTGGATTTTTAGAGAAATAAAATGTTCATTCAGAGCTTCTGATTTGACCCAAATTGACTCAAAATGAGTTTAATCGTGGAACAATCTTAATTTCTCTGCAATAAACGAGAGCAGCTGGGCTCAGAGGTGACCACATGAATGAGACCTCGGAAACATCACGGACATCAGAGCAAAGGACAATTAACAGGCGAGATAAGAGGAACAGATTCATTTCCTCCGAGCTTCACTTCGGCGCCACATTTTGTGCAAGAAAAAGCAAAAGAATCACAGAATAAAATAAATTAAAAAGCGGACACAGCGGAGCACGAAGTACAAAGGGTTTCTATAAAATGTCAGATAAGGGACTAATAAAGGGAGGCGGAGAAGAGGACGGAGATACGGGAGAGAGGCGGAAGTGCAGCATTTTTCTGTTTTAAGATTTCCGATCTCGTGACAAAAGATAAGAGTTGAATTAATGAGTCCATGTGGAGGATCTGAGCAGAGACAGTTTTATACTAGAGGTTCTTTAAGTAATAATCTTGTCCTCAAATAAAGTTCATCACGCAGAGATTCAACCAAACATCAGATGTTTCCGGCTTCCTATGTGGGCGGAGCTACAGAATCTGATTAGGAAGTCAGCTCACCTGGTTAAACTTGTTGAACAAAGGAAATCCAGACTTCAACAGTTTGGACTTTTTTTTTTAGTTTGATTGTGAAGTTTAGACCATAACTCTGTTAGCAGGGAAGTTGCTAAACTCGAGCTGTATTGTTTTCTTCGTGGATTTAGTGTTTTGACACATTTGCAGTATCTATAGCACCTCGACCTGCTTTACAATTACAAAAGAACGCGTCTAGATTTATACAATATGGGACCTTTAAAGAGCTGGAAATTATTATCACCTCAGGTCTCCAAATGACCTGAAAAAACAGAAACCAGAGGTTGTTTCTTTTGTGTCCTACAGGCCTGCAGCCAAACCGTTTTTCCTGTAGCTTGTTTCACGTATTCTAGTTAATTTAAAGTTGATGGAAACTAAATGAAGACGCTTTCAGCCGCAGCTCATTCGAAGAGCGAACACTCGGATCCTTGGAAAGGGTTCAGCTTCAAATCCTGACAATGTAAGTATGTTAGCGCTCAATAGGAACCTGCAGGTGGGGAAATGTAAGCGGCGCTCTCGCCTGCCTATCTGCAGGAAACATGCAAGACGCCTGTCTCCACGCAGGAGGAGAGTTTCTCCCTGTGTGGGCGATTAAACTAAGCCGAGCTGCATTTTTCAGTATTGTCAGCCCGAAAACACGGGATGTGTGAAATTACAGTGACAGACAGAAAGAGAGAGGAGGCAGACGTTAATGTTTTACCTGCTTGACCCGCCATCAATCCACTTCCTGCCTCGAAGACTTACCTTCCTGTGCTTTTATTAACAAACCTAGAAATAACCAGCTGGCCTCACACCATCAGACCAGAAGTATGTCTTCGTATTCATGAACGATCCGCTCCAACAGCCTTCTGCTTTCAGGTGTTTGCTCCCGTTCGGACGGCCGAAGGTCGGGCTCACCGTCGGTCGTTCCAGATCCAGATGTTTGATCCCAAACTGGGAAACCCGTTTCTTTATGCAGCTTTGTGAACTGGATCGCTGCCATGCTGAAACGGGAAAGCGTCTTCCCTTAAGTGTTGAGACAAAGACGGAGACATTACGGTCGGAAACGTCTTCAATCAGAAGGATTTCAGTGAGCTGCAAACTGCCACCATTCAAATCTGTCAAATCAGCTGTTACCGGTGGTGATGATTAAAGTGGGCGGAGTTACAGGCACTGAAAACATCTGCTTAGGTACGAGACATCTTTTTTAAGGATTGGAAACCCTTTGACACTCGTTTTCCTGAGATAATCTGAAGCTTGAAATGCACTCATATTTCAGACTTCAGTCAGTTGCAGCTTTCTACTGTTGAAACTCTTGAAACTCAAAACCGTTTTCGGATTATCTGTAACCTTCACTGTTTGACAAATTTATTTAAAAGATGCCGGGAGACTCTCTTCCATCGGGTCTCCAACCCGACGCTTGCGAGCTTCCTGGTCTCCCTGGTTAAATCTTATATCACTGAACATGAAGAGCTCTCAGATAAAAGAACGTTTGGAGACTCGTGGAAACCCTTTCAAGGAGCGTTCACAAACTCCCACAGGTCGAATCTGTTGTCATTTCTGATGCGTCTTAAACCATCGTTCTGTCACAGAGAGAAGCGACGTTCCTTTTGGCCTCTAAGACATATGCATGAGATGCCTTTTGTGTTATGCAGCATCATGTTATAAAACAGGGGTCAAGTGGGGGCTGGATGGAAGAAACCCAAGACTTTCACTCAGGAGAGCTTTTCCTCACATAACTCAAACCAGGATCTTTTTCCAAACCATATAATCTTATATAAATCCTCTTTTTTCTCCATTCAACGACCACATCTGATGTCGGAAACACGTTACGGTCTCGTCCTCCAGTCCTCCTCCTCCAGTCCTCCTCACTTTTAAAGCTCATTTTCCAGAGGAAGATTACGTCTCATATTTTGACCACTTCCAGACATCGTCCTTCGTCCCATTTTCACCCTGAAATTTAAAACTTAAAATTCAAGTCCTACACTCCAATAGTGGAAAAACTCTTTCACCAAAGCAGAGAAACGTCCCAGTTCTTACACATGCACACACAAACTGCACAATTTCAACAGAGATGACGACAAAATAGATTCTCATCAACTGCTGCTTTGTAAATTCTCCTGAAGGCATGAAGGCGGATCTCACAGATGACATTTCGCCCCGTTTATTATCTTTTTTTATTGTATCGTTTGTATAATTTTGATTCAAGGAACAAGGATGACTGATCTCGGGTCAGCGATTGTACGTCAGAAAATCATGAGCTTGTGCATGAATCCAGATCTCACACTGTTTACCTTCTCCCTCTGACTGCTCCCTTTGTTTATGAAAGTCTTTCTGCATGTGCTGCCGCATGATCAGATCAACATCAGGCATATGAAGTGCCTCACGAACACGTGACATTCCTCCTTAAGCATCCTGACGGTGGGTCCCGCTACGAAGGTCCAGGACTGGATTCCTCTGTTTCATCTGCTTCATATTAATCTGAGCTTCAGCCTGCGAGTTACTCAACGGATGAGCGTGGAGAAGTGTTTGAAGATTAGCTGGCGCTAACGTCTTTGTGACAGCTCCTGCCGCGTAGCAGCGGCTCGTCTTCCAGAGAACCACGTGGAGGCTTTTGTCTGTTTGGTGGTTCAGACTCGGTTTGAGAGGTTGTGGTGCGACTCGTTCGGTTAGCAGGTCGCAAAAAAAAAACATAAAAACTGGAGCAGGACTACAAACGGGTCCGAAAACAGAGGAAAACCAATATGAAGAACGGGGATGAGGCACGAGGAGAGGAGAGGAAAACCACGAGGGACAGGTGAAACCGATGAGGACGGGGCGGATCATTGCAGGATGGCGGTACCGTGGTGTGAATTTGGGTCCAGATGTTTGTCCTGTTCCTGTCTCGGTGTCACGGTTGTCTCGGTGTCCTGTCCTCACTGATGCCGTCTCGGCTCAGTGCACAGCTGATGATGCGCGTTGGACTGATAGAGACATCATCTGCTGGATGCTGCCTGTAATGAACACAAAACACAACACAGCACAACACAACACAACACAACACAACACAACACAACACAACACAGCACAGCACAGCACAGCACAGCACAGCACAGCACAGCACAACACAACACAACACAACACAACACAACACAACACAGCACAACACAACACAACACAACACAGCACAGCACAGCACAGCACAGCACAACACAACACAACACAGCACAACACAACACAACACAACACAACACAACACAAGCTTCACACATGTTTCATGAAGTTTGGAGCATCGTTTGACCTTAAACATCAACTTCCTGTGTCACGGCCAAACATCAAACTTAGCCGCATCGCCCTGGCTATACTATATACTATATACTATATACTATATACTATATACTATATACTTTATACTCTATACTCTATACTCTATACTATATACTCTGTACAAAAATGAATTTTGGATCACTTTTTGGATGACATGCCAAAAGTATGACTTTCTTTGAATATTTTGGACAACATACTTTGGATATTTTGGATGACTTTTCATGACTTTTTGGAGTATAACCTTTTTCTGAACTGACATGCATGCCTCAAGTTACTTCTCACTGAGCAACTGCTCTAACACCACTGTGTCATACTATATCATGTCCAAAATATGAAAAACAAAAGTCACTTTTGGACTTTTTTTTGTTTGTTTAGTTTTGTATTGTTGACCTTTGGTTTGGTATTAGTATGACTGCAGGTACAAAACTGAACCTTTGTAGCTTACCCTTAGAGGGATTTGCTCTCCGTGAACCTTGAGGCTTATGAAGGGGCACTCACTAAACCGTAAACTGTGTGTGTTACCTCGGCAGGTAATCTGTTTAGTGTGTGTGTTACCTGGGCATGGCTTGATCTGTCTTCATGAGGTCGTTTCCAGCTCTGAGTCGGCGTTGTCGACCGCTGGACCATCTTCGGTGCCGGAGGACGAATCCCGTCAGGAGAAAGAGTTTCACGGAGTTCACTCAGAGCTTCCAGTGACTCAACCTCAGTCTGGTTAACTCAACAGGTAAAAGATTCTACTTCACCAAGGTTGATATTAATGGTTCAGATTCCACCTGTTGATGGTGATTCAGCTTTTAGTGAAGTTGAAACGTTTGGGGAAATTGAAAAAGTTTTGCATTCACAACACGTTACAGGAAGATATTTAATATCACTGCAGACCCCCTTGAAAACATGTATATCTACTATCCAAAGAATGTCTGCGGCAATTTTGATCGCATTTGAATGAATATTTATGGCGGTGGAGTTATAGGTTGTAGTGAGCCAAAGATTTGTCACAATGCTGACCATCACCTGGGAAGATTGGTGGTACAATAGTTAGCACTGCTGCCTCTCAGTAAGAGGGTTGGAGGTTCGATTACCCCCTTTATAATGACTTTTAAAAAATCATCCAAATTATGAAAAAAAAGTCATACTACAGCAAAAAGTGACCTAAAAGTAATTTTTGGGTCACTTTTTGGATGACATCCTATAGTATGACTTTTATATCATATTTTGGACGACATGCTATCGTATGACTTTTGGGTCCCTTTTTGGCTGCCACGCCACGGGCACACCGATCGACGAAAACAAATTCCTATGATAACTTTTACTTCCAAACATGTTAAGAGGGCAAAGACTCAATTTCAAGTCGGTCCAATAAAATCTGAAGGAGGAGTTTGTTAAAGTACAACATGTTCGAATCGCCAAAAATGGCAACTAAATTCAAAATGGCGGACTTCCTGTTGAGTTGACGTAACGGTGCAATGTAACTTTTTTGTACATCTAGGTGTGATACACGTGTTCACCGGATTTCGTGCATGTAGCTAAATGGAGCCACCAGGGCATCTGTTTAGGGGGCGCTAGCGAGCCATTTGGCCACGCCCACTCGCGACTCCACTAAAATAACAACATTTTCGCCAGGAGAGACGGGTGTACCATCAGTTTTTGAATATGATAAAGCCTGCAAAAATGCAGTTGTTTATGGAGAATCATAATAATCGCTTGGATAACAACAGGGCTTTCGCACCATCGGTGCTCGGGCCCTAATTAAAGGTTTTTCTTGCAGTGACTTCACTTCAAAATCCACCTGCGACGTCTTCAAAAGATGTTTTAAAATATCAAATGAGCCGTCGGGCTTTTAAATACACTGACCTTAAAAACTTGTTGGACATTTTCTCTTTTTTTTCTCAATCGGATGTTTGAGTTGTTATTTTCTCCTCCTGCTTGACTTTGCCATCATTTTGCTTTGTTCGTTGTTCTCTCGTGGCTTTTTTTTGTCATCTTGATAAAACAACACAAAGCTGCTAAAAGCTTCTTTTGACGCATTTGTCCCGTTTCATGATTCATCCATTCAAGCGCTCTCTTTATTGTGTCATTTTTTTTTCTTTACTCAACACGAAACCTTAAAAGCCACGTTGCATCTATTTCACCATTATTCTCCTTCTTTAAGCAGCCGACACAAACAAAGCTCCAGGTCCTTCTGCAGCGTGACGACTGAGCTTCTGTTTGAAGTGAGACTTTACTCGGCGTTATTTTGAGAGATTTTCTATTTTTTTTTTTTTTAGTTTTGAGCATTTTATCCCCAAAATGACCCCCCAAAAAACAACACGCAGCTTCCCGGCGTTTCACTGCTGCCTTTGAACGTTACATGAAAAGTCCAAATATAAAACACCGCCTTTTTTTCGGGGATATGACTATCTCGCACCAAACACATTTCTGTGGACTTTCCTGCAAGTAATAACGCACTTCGGACATGTTTCGCTTCTTATAAACAACATTTGGAGAAAAAACTCCAGTTTCATGAACAGGTTTCCAGAGAGGTGAGCACACAGCCAACAAATTAATCCTGAGATGAGTCGGAGAGCTTCGGCAGAGATGAAATCCCGCCTGTTCGCTTTCTGACTGAACGCGAGCCAAAATCAATTCAGTTTTTACTGAAGACATAAAAAGATCCTCCTCCTCTCGGTTTTCACTGAAACACTTTCTCGACCTAACGCCTTCTTTTTTTCTTTTTTTTTTGTCATTCAAACTGCTTCCCTCTCTTCAACCCAACGAATGAGTTCAGTCACTCCTCTCCCTGCAAATGGCTCGTTATCAGCACAGAGACAACCTGCAAAATCGTACCATTGTGTGTGTGTGTGTGTGTGTGTGTGTGTGTGTGTGTGTGTGTGTGTGTGTGTGTGTGTGTGTGTGTGTGTGTGTGTGTGTGAACTGAAGCGTTTGAAGGACAGTTTTCAGATGGGTTTTCCAGCAGTTAAAAGTGCTGAGTCACACACTTTTCTCTTTATTCCTCAGTT
The DNA here is from genome assembly GCF_029030835.1 of Brachyistius frenatus. NCBI lineage: Eukaryota > Metazoa > Chordata > Actinopteri > Embiotocidae > Brachyistius > Brachyistius frenatus. The sequence goes on from NW_027210919.1 coordinate 331,591, forward strand.
GTCTTGCGTCCTCCCTCCATCGGACCTCCTTTCAGACTCTCCGGCCCGACGGAGTGGAGGCGAAGCAGCGGCAAACAAATTGAAGCAGCGAACATCAACTTGACATTATTTTTCATGTTTTCTTATTCATAATATAAATTTTTACATTTAACGATGACAAAATGAGTAAAAAATGTGTGAAACTTTAAATTCTAGCCTTAAAAATACTTTAGTATGTTTAGGATCTGCATTTATAACAAGTCACTGTGACGAATGTCGTATGGAGTCATGTTTTTTGAGAGCCCCTCCCCCAACAGCTCCCTCCAGAACATTTTAAAATATATATTTATCAAAATAAAAGAGTTGATGTCAGACAATAAACAATTATTAATTTTATTTTTATTAAAACGTTTTTTTTAATGCCTGAATTTAATTATTTTACATTTTCTTTCTAACTTCAAGTTTTGTTTTCAAGCCAAATATTAATACTTTCGTTACCACGATATAATGTGACTGTTTTTGGCTTCATTTTCTTGAATCAGGTCGGAGGCTCATTCATCACACGTTCTTTATGATTCATTAATATAATATTCAGACGAGGTCGGAGAATTAAAGGTGGATTCAGGGGATGTTAACGTGTGAACGACAACAGGAGACGCGTTACTGGTGAAAAAAACACGGACTCAAACAAACGGGTCTGAAATGGTTTTGTGTTTTTCTGTCTGCAGGATGATGATCGAACGTCGAGCCTGCAGTGTGAAACCCTCACATTGGTGTTTTGTGCGGTGAACCTCGGTGAGTCCTGATGGAAACGCCGTCTTAATCGCCATGGAAACACCTCCATAAACAGGGTCCCCCCCCCCCCCACAGGATAAATTGTTTATTGTGTGAGAGAAGATTTTCAATTTACTTTGCACTGAACATGCAAAACGAGCAGCAGATGGTCCTTTCACTTCACCAGACGGACTTGTGTGTGCAGTCCGAAACAATACGGGCATTCAGTTCACGTGCAAATAGAAGAAAAAACATTGTTCAAAAAAAAAACCAAAACACCCTGTGTCTTCATTATTGTTCCTCTCTGAGTTCCTTAAAGCACCCTGGAGAATAACTGTACACCCAACACGCACTGCCTCTGTCTGTATGTGTGTGTGTACTGATGTACCATATTTGTGAGGACCAGAGGTAGACCAGTGGAGTGTGAGGACATTTCTTCACAGGCTTTCTCCGGGTGATTTTAGAAATATGGTAATTCAGAATTTTCCCTATGAAGGAATCATCAGAACTAAATCAACCAGTTTTGAGAAGATTTGATCAACGAAAACATACTGGTACCCAGTAGAGTAAAGCTTTTCATGACTTAAATAAAAAAATATCAGTAGAAGTAGAAGAAATATTAGTTCTAATTATATAAAAAGACGATGATATACTGTAGTGGTGCAGTGCATAGCACTTTGGACGACGTGATATAATATGAGATTTTATTAAATTTTTAGATGATGGTAGTACAAAATTAGACGGTGAATTGGTTAGCAATTTGGGCTCTGATGCTGGAGGATGTTAGGTTCGATCCCTTACTGGATTATTTCACTATCTTGCATGTTCTTCCACTATCTGACATTTTTCGACGACATGCAATAGTATGACTTTTCTTTCATATTTTGAATGACATGCTATAGTATGACTTTTTTATTCTATTTTTAGATGACTATAGTAAGTAAAAGGTGGAGAAGTGGTTTGCACTTTGGCCTCTGATGCAGGAGGTCATAGGTTTGATCCCATGCTGGGGTATTTCACCGTGTACTTTGCATGTTCTTTCACTATCTGCCATTTTTCGACGACATCCTGTAGTATGACTTTCTTTTTCACATTCAAGACAACATGCTATTGTATGACTGTTTATTAAAAATGTTTGATCCCTTTAGTAAATAACAGGTGGTGAAGTGGTTAGCACTTTGGGCTATGAAGCAGCAGGTTAGAGGTTCGATCCCATATTGGGTTATTTCACAGTGTTGTGCATGTTCTTCCACTATCTGACATTTTTCGACGAAATGCTATAGTATGACCTTTTTTTTTTAATCATATTTCGGATGACATGCTATAGTTTGACTATTTTATGATATTTTAGACGACATGCTATAGTATGACTTTTTATCAAATTTCGGACGACATGCTATAGTGTGAATTTTTTATCATATTTCGGACATGCTATAGTCTGACTTTTTTTTATCATATTTGAGATGATATGCTGTAGTATGACTTTTTTTTTTATCATATTTTGCACGACATCCTATAGTTTGACTTTTTATTCAAATTTTGGGCGACATGTTATATTATGATTGTTTATTAAATTTTTAGATGACAGTACTAAATAACAGGTGGTTTCATATTTGAAACGACATGCTATCGTATGACTTTTTGTTAAAAATTTTTTGATGAGTTTGCTAAATAACAGGTGATGAAGTGTTTAGCACTTTGGGCTCTGATGCAGAAGATTGTAGTTTCGATCCCGTGCTGCGTTATTTCCCTTTGTGATTTGCATGTTCTTCCACTATCTGATATTTTTCGACGATATCCTATAGTCTGACTTTTTTCATATTTGAAACGACATGCTATCGTATGACTTTTTGTTAAAAAAAATTTGATGAGTTTGCTAAATAACAGGTGATGAAGTGTTTAGCACTTTGGGCTCTGATGCAGAAGGTTGTAGGTTCAATCCCATGCTGCGTTATTTCCCTTTGTCATTTGCATGTTCTTCCACTATCTGATATTTTTCAATGACATGCTATAGTGAGTTTTTTATAAATTTTTGGATAACATCCAAAAAAGTCACGATGTAGTATGATGTAGTCTGATTTTTTTTTTTATCATATGTTAGACGACATAACATCATGACTTTTTTTTTTTTTTTATCATGTTTTGGATGACATCCTCTATGATTTGAGTGTGATTTTTTTTTTATCATATGTTAGACGACATAACATCATGACTTTTTTTTTTTATCATGTTTTGAATGACATCCTCTATGATTTGAGTGTGATTTTTTTTTATCATATTTTAGACGACATAACCGTGACTTTTTATTTTTTTTTTATTTTTTTTTTATCTTATTTTGGATGACATCCTATAGTAGGACTTTCTTTTTCATATTTAAGACAACATGCTACAGTATGACTTTTTGTTAAATTTTTTGATGGCTTTGCTATATCGTTGGTGAAGTGTTTAGCACTTTGGGCTCTGATAGAAGAGGTTATATTTTTGACCCCACGCTGGGTTATTTCCCTTTGTGATTTGCATGTTCTTCCACAACCTGATATTTTTCGATGAAATGCTATGGTATGACTTTTTTTTTTTATCATATTTTGGATGACATGCTATAGCGTGACTTTTTTTTTAATCATATTTCGGACGATATGCTATCGTGTGACTTTTTTTATCATATTTTGGACGACGTTATACTATGATTGTTTATTCAATTTTTAGATGACTACTAAACGGCAGTTGGTGAAGTAGTTAGCACTTTAGGCTCCCATGGAAGAGGTTATAGGTTTGATCCCGTTCTCGCTATTTTCACAGTGTTTTGCATGTTCTTCCACTATCTGACATTTTCATAGTATGACTTTTTTTTTCATATTTTAGCCGACATGCTATAATGAGTTGTTTTTTTTTAATCATATTTTGGACGACATGTTATAGCATGACTTTTTTTCTCCATATTTTAGACATGTTATAGGATGACTTTTTTGCGACTTTTTGGAGTATGACCTTTTTCTGAACTGACATGCCTCAAATTACTTCTCACCGTGAGTCAACTCAACCAGTACACAATGAAAAAAAAAAGTCTCTTTTGGACTTTTTTTTTTTTTACCTGTGGCTTACCCTTACAGGGACTCGCCTTAGGAGGTCTTGCCCTCTGTGAACCTTGTGTGTTACCTCGGCGGGTAAACCGTGAACCTTGTGTGTTAC
>NW_027210920.1:0-32500 GCF_029030835.1 Brachyistius frenatus
CTATAGCATGTCGTCTATAATATAAGAAAAAAGTCATACTATAGCATGTCGTCTATAATATAATAAAAAAGTCATACTATAGCATGTCGTCTATAATATAAGATAAAAAAGTCATACTATAGCATGTCGTCTATAATAATAAGAAAAAAAAAAGTCATATTATAGTATGTCGTCTATAATATGATAAAAAAAGTCATACTATAGCATGTCGTCTATAATATAAGAAAAAAGTCATACTATAGCATGTCGTCTATAATATAATAAAAAAGTCATACTATAGTATGTCGTCTATAATATAATAAAAAAGTCATACTATAGCATGTCGTCTATAATATAAGAAAAAAGTCATACTATAGCATGTCGTCTATAATATGATAAAAAAGTCATACTATAGCATGTCGTCTAAAATATGATAAAAAAGTCATACTATAGCATGTCGTTTATAATATAAGAAAAAAGTCATATTATAGTATGTCGTCTATAATATAATTTAAAAAAAGTCACACTAATGCATGTCGTCTATAATATAATAAAAAATTCATACTATAGTATGTCGTCTATAATATAATAAAAAAGTCATACTATAGCATGTCGTCTATAATATAATAAAAAAGTCATACTATAGCATGTCGTCTATAATATAAGAAAAAAGTCATACTATAGCATGTCGTCTATAATATAATAAAAAAGTCATACTATAGCATGTCGTCTATAATATGATAAAAAAGTCATACTATAGCATGTCGTCTATAATACAATAAAAAAAGTCATACTATAGCATGTCGTCTATAATATAAGCAAAAAGTCATACTATCCATGTCGTCTAAAATCTAATAATTTGTAGAAAGTGTACTACAGTACAATTATTCTCAAGTTTGTTAAAAATTTTGTGGTGAAAATGTGTTTGGTGTCAGTCGTGTCCTGATGATCTCGAGGCTCCGGACCTCTGAAGGCCTCAGAAAGCTTCACGGAGGCTCGTCTCCGCTCTCAGTCTCTTAATGGATTCCACTCTGTTGGAAATGAGATACGTGCGGGAGGCAGCTCGCTGCTCTCAGGAGACTCATGCATCGGAGAGTCCACGGCTCCAGTTGAGCGCTATTGGACAGAGAGGAAGAACGGCCTCACGGGGAGATATATCGATGCAGACGTTTTCCAGCCCATTTCCAGGGAGCCCAAACAAACCTGTGGGTGGATTCTGCACCAGACGTGATCTAAATGAAATGCCAGTTCTTCCAGGACCACCGTCTTTATATGAAACTCTGTGGACAGAGAGGAGGTGGAGAAACCCGCTGATGTCGGGCTGGTGTTCAGTTGATGAGCCTCATAAATGAAGTGAGCGGGTCAGAAAAACAGCAGCCGGTCTGTTGGATACAAACTTAGTGACGCTCTCAGCTGTCCTGTTGTTGGGATGAAATCTAAACCAGAAGACCACAAATCTTTTGCTATGAAGAGACAAAAATAAATTGGATGGAGGACGGCGGGCCAAAAATAAATGTTTGTGTCATTAAAATGTGATATCTTTTACAAACACTATTTCATTCTGAATCTCATACAATTTCGGAACAATTAAAACACTCCTCTTTAATCTGCTTAATAGTAAATTTATTATTTTGCAGACATGGTTGTCAAAAACATAAAGCATCGATAGCCTGGGCTTCTTTCTGGGAGAAGAAGCACGAGCGCGTCGAATGCGTTGAACAAAGAACCGCAGATCAGCTGCCGACTGATATCCGTCCCCGTCGGAGCGTGGAGCTTCATATCCATCCTCAATTACATCCCATAAATGTCCGCTGCCTCTTCAGTCGGCGGCTCGGCTCGCTGCCTCGCAGGCATCGACGGAGACGTGAGAGGAATCTGCTCCGTGCCGTCATTAAGACCGTTATCAGCAGACGGTCCTCCGAGGCCGAGTGTGATCCCGCAATTAAGATGACAGTCAATTAGGCCGCGGTGCTAATGGAGTCGTGATTAAAGCCGAGCTGACCGACAGAGTGAAGACGTCTCTTCTTCTGTGTCCTGATGCATGAACATAAACACAGTTGGTTCAAACTGTAGGCTGGTTAGCTTCGCATTTAGCAGTGTTAAACTACAAACCAGACTTTTCCTCTATTTCATGTTAATTTTTTTAGCTCTACATTGAACAAAAGTAAATTATCTTTAGTGTCCCACAGCACAAAATGTCCACAACACGCCACATCTGAGTGGCTTCATAGATGTGCTGCTGATAAAAGATTCGGCCAGATGAGACTTCTGGCTTCCGGCCGGCTGCTGAAGAAGAAGAGAGGACCTGATGATGTCACAGAGAGGACCTGATGATGTCACAGAGAGGACCTGATGATGTCACAGAGAGGACCTGATGATGTCAGAGAGGACCTGATGATGTCACAGAGAGGACCTGATGATGTCACAGAGAGGACCTGATGATGTCACAGAGAAGACCTGATGAAGTTGGCGCGGCCAGTCTAACTGTATTCACCATGAGACATGAAAAAAAACGACCACCGTAGGGAGGTGATGGAGGACGGACACCGTAGGGAGGTGATGGAGGACGGACACCGTGTGGGTGAGGACGGAGACTGTGTGGGTGAGGACGGAGACTGTGTGGGTGAGGACGGAGGATGGACACCGTGTGGGTGAGGACGGAGGACGGACACCGTCACAAACTGCTTGAATATGATGCTAGCATTGTGTCGTGCTAGCGGCCGCCGCCGTGTCCAGTTTCAGGGCCCGCTGGGGACCGTCCCCCAGGTTCTCCAGCACCTGGACAGTCTGGGCCAGCCGGCTCAGCCCGTCGTCTTCCGTGATGAGCTGGGTGGAGCACAAGGACTCCTGGGAGGGGACGGAGAGAGTGGGTGAGAATACTAGTTTATAACAGCACATCTTCTACATTAGCAACATCAGATCATTGAGTTCACATGCTGCTACGATGTAAGAGGTCAGATTCATGTTTATGATGTCATACGTCCCAACGTGCTCATGATACATGCAACTGTACATATTTCTTTGCAGGCGTGTGCTGCTCAGTTGTGTGTCCTTCACACCAGACTAACAGCTGACAGGAACATCAGGGACATAAGAGACAAAGTTCCAGAAAAATTGGATTTCAGATGAACTACCTGAAATAAAGTCAAACTAGGAGATGGAACTGATCTAAAATGTTCCTTCTCTTGACATTTCGTTCACTGGTTCAAAACTAGAAGACTGTAGAAGACTGTCTTTTTCTGTCTCCTCCAAGATCTGAGTTAAAGTCTTCTGTCTGCTTGTTCCTGTTAAAATGAATCAATCACTCCTGCATGAGTGGCTTTTATGTTTTTTATTTTCGTGTCAGACGGGCCCCTGGTTACCCCCCAGCGACCCCTGGTTACCCCCCAGTGACCCCTGGTTACCCCTCAGCGACCCCTGGTTACCCCCACTGGTTATCCCCCCTGGTTACCCCCCCCTGGTTACCCCTCAGCGACCCCTGGCTACCCCCCAGCGACCCCTGGTTACCCCCCTGGTTACCCCCCAGCGACCCCTGGTTACCCCCCCCTGGTTACCCCTCAGCGACCCCTGGCTACCCCCCAGCGACCCCTGGTTACCCCCCCTGGTTACCCCTCAGCGACCCCTGGTTACCCCCCTGGTTACCCCCCAGCGACCCCTGGCTACCCCCACTGGTTACCCCCCTGGTTACCCCCCAGCGACCCCTGGTTACCCCCCAGCGACCCCTGGTTACCCCCCTGGTTACCCCCCAGCGACCCCTGGCTACCCCCACTGGTTACCCCCCCTGGTTACCCCCCAGCGACCCCTGGTTACCCCCCAGCGGTACAGTCCCTACTGCAGACGGACGCGGAGGTCATGCAGGTCATGCAGGACACATGAAGGCTGCAGTCGGCCCTCCCTCACCTCGGATCGGTACTCACCTCCTCCAACACGGACCAGCTGCAGTTACAGTAAACCTGCTGTTCAGAGAGCAAAGAAGCTTTTAAAGAGGTTAAAGCAGAGACATCAGGGAATCTGCAGCCCACTCCCATCCAGGGGTGACGGAAGGAACTCAACTGTCAGATTAGAGTCAGCCATGGATGTTGTTATTCTATATTTACCCCATCTCATTTCTTCACCACCTCTTCCACGTCTACAGGGGGCAGTAGTGAGTCCAGTCTGACAAAGACACTTCATACTCAAAACAACTTGCATAAAAGTGACTGTATTAAACTGTATTTTTGGGGTTTTACAAGAGCGGAGACATCCGTCAGATTAACTTCGTCACACTAAGACATACTAGGCTTTGATATATATTTGCTCTGTAGCTGTTAGCAGGACACATTCAGTGTTGGACTGGTTCTGACCGATGGGTCTTTATGTTAAATGTGAGATATAGAATACTGCCCACCACCCTTTCATTTTGTCTAAAGCACTATAATTAAATAAGAAATAGTAATAATCTATAAAAAAAAAAAAATTCTCTCGTACAGGCGACGTGATGACAAGTAAGCCGTCTCCATGACAACTGAGCCAGTTTCAGTCAATGCAGTTGAAAGCTCCATAAAAATCCAGTAAGTAGACCTTGAATGGACTTTTCTTTCTTTCTATTGAAGATGATGAGTCGGCTGCAGATACCTTCAACTGGAGCAAAAGCACAACAGCAGGCGAAGCAGACAAACGGCAACAATCAAAGTTCAATTTTTAATCATTTCTTTAAAGCTGGAAGAAAAAAACAAACTTTACATATAGATTTATATAAACTCAAAAAGGATTCTTAATAATACAAGGGTGTTATATAAATATAAAATACAACAGTATTTCTGCTCCACTATCATATTTAAGAATAAAGCTCGGTCTAAACCTGTGAATGAACGACTGTGTTGTGTCCAGTTTCACGTATAAAATATACATTTGAATTGAAACAGTATAAATTCCATCGTAACAGCAGGCTAATAAAAACTATCAGAGGTTTTTACAGCAGACAGTTGGACATGAAACCAACGGAGGACAAAAATAACCAGTGTGCTGCTCAGGAAGACATCAAATACATGACAACAGAATGGCTTGTGTAACTTAGTGTCGCAAAATGTCTTTAGTGTTAAATAAAAACAGGAAAGAATCCTGAATACAGTGTGTAAAATATAAATTAATGTAAAGGATTTAAGGAATTCTTAAAACTCTTATTTTCATATTAACACTTCCTGGAGCTTATTTCTGTTTTTAGGAGCTAACTGGAGCTAACTTGAGCTAACGGGAGCTAACTGGAGTTAACTGGAGCTAACGGGAGCTAACGGGAGCTAAAGGGAGCTAAAGGGAGCTAACTGGAGTTAACTGGAGCTAAAGGGAGCTAACGGGAGCTAAAGGGAGCTAACTGGAGCTAACTGGAGTTAACGAGAGCTAAAGGGAGCTAACTGGAGTTAACTGGAGCTAACGGGAGCTAAAGGAGCTAACTGGAGCTAACGGGAGTTAACTGGAGCTAAAGGGAGCTAACTGGAGCTAACGGGAGCTAACTGGAGTTAACTGGAGCTAACGGGAGCTAAAGGGAGCTAACTGGAGCTAACTGGAGCTAACGGGAGTTAACTGGAGCTAAAGGGAGCTAACTGGAGCTAACGGGAGCTAACTGGAGTTAACGAGAGCTAAAGGGAGCTAACTGGAGTTAACTGGAGCTAACGGGAGCTAACTGAAGCTAACGGGAGTTAACTGGAGCTAACGGGAGTTAACTGGAGCTAACGGGAGCTAAAGGGAGCTAACTGGAGTTAACTGGAGCTAACGGGAGCTAAAGGGAGCTAACTGGAGTTAACTGGAGCTAACGGGAGTTAACTGGAGCTAACGGGAGCTAACTGGAGCTAACGGGGGTTAACTGGAGCTAACGGGAGCTAAAGGGAGCTAACTGGAGCTAACGGGAGCTAAAGGGAGCTAACTGGAGCTAACTGGAGCTAACTGGAGTTAACGGGAGTTAACGGGAGCTAAAGGGAGCTAACTGGAGTTAACTGGAGCTAACGGGAGCTAACTGGAGCTAAAGGGAGCTAACGGGAGCTAACGGGAGCTAACTGGAGCTAAAGGGAGCTAACGGGAGCTAACTGGAGCTAAAGGGAGCTAACGGGAGCTAACGGGAGCTAACTGGAGCTAAAGGGAGCTAACTGGAGTTAACGGGAGCTAACGGGAGCTAACAGTAAACAGTGCAGAAATGCACAGTAAACAGAACCGCCATTAAAAGTGATGTGAAATAAACCGACTTTTAGATCAGGGGTTGTGATGTCATTACAGTAAATATGAAAGCGGGAATAATAAAATAACATCTCACAATAAAACCTTTAGTTTTGTTAGAGACAAGTTCTTGGTCATTAAAATATTTTACACAATCTATTCAAATAATTTCCTAATATGGTCGTTCACCTGTTCAGTACTGAACTCTGATATAAAAGGAGAATCGGCTGTTACAGCTGAACAGGTGAATGATTCATTCATTGAGTTTCGCTCTAATAAAAGTTCTGTTGGTCAGAACCGTTCATTAGTTCATGAGTCAGAGCTGCAGCACAAACTTTTAGTGTTTTTAATGCTTCAGAAAGTTTCAGAAACGCTGAATGTTCTGGACTTTTCACAGCCTGAATCCCCAAAATCTCTCCATGGATATTAATTTTCCAGATCAGCATGGTGATGAGATTCTGAGGTGTTTCGTTACTGACGATGACCTTCTATAAGCAGGAAGCCCGACTCGGCGTGCGGAAACAGCAGAGGCCGTCTGATGCTCGGTTCACCGCGCAGCCTCGAGGGCATCGAAGGTTTACTGACCCAACGGAGGAGGAAACTTTCAAACGCTCAATGTTATTTAAACTCTGAATAATTCAATATTGATTACGTGCGTGTGATTTAAAGCACACACATTGATTTCACTCAGCTTTCTGAGGCTTTAACACTATTGGTTAAAAGGTTGAACCAGATTAGTGAAGCATCTGCTGTTTCTGCACAGAAACAGAAAAGAACCAAAAACAGTCCAAAATAAATTTAAAAAAAAAAAGCAATAATTTAATAGCCTGTTTACATTTATACAAAGATGCAGTCGGCTGGTCAAACGGACCAGAGACAGACACAAAAGACTTCACAGGGTTTGTACCGACTGTTAGAGGGACGATGCAGCAACATCGCCCCCTGCTGCTCCCCGTTAACACAGCACCCAGAAAAACAGGGTTCAGGAACAGGCACTGGTTCACACTGACAAGTGATGAACACTCATTCATCACCAGCATTTAACATCCACGCTCCGTTAAAATCAACCTGCATCTGTCTTCAGACTAAAAATCACATTCAGAGTTCAGTTTCAGTCACATCAACAGCTTGTGTGACAGGACCAGTGGCCCCGCCTCCCTCTGTTGGGACCAGTGGCCCCGCCTCCCTCTGTTGGGACCAGTGGCCCCGCCTACCTCTGTTGGGACCAGTGGCCCCGCCTCCCTCTGTTGGGACCAGTGGCTCCACCTGAGCAGAGCTCTTTTGGAGCCAAAAATAGTCCTAGTGGTCGCTTCCAAACTTGGAGCAAAAGAACCACATCCTCTGATCCAGTTCCAGGAGATCTAGAAACCAGAAGAACCTCCTGACTGATGTTTCCATGTAAAACCACATACATGTACTCATGACTAATGCAGAAGTTGGACTTTGTTTGGTTGCAAACCAGAACAATGACATCATGACCAGTAGAACCAATGGTTGCATTCTGGCGCCAATGATTTGAATCCTCCATGTACACATCAATCAAGCAGTTAATGCACAGTAGAGAGTGTAAAGGAGGCTCAACAGAGGGTGTGGTTCCTTAGCTCCGCCCATTCAGGTCCCAACCAATGACAGACAGACTTCCTGCCAACGAGCAGCTCTGCTTCAGACAGAGAACATTTGCACTCTGATGCAGTGAAGGCTACGCTAGGCTAAGGCATGTCCCGGTTCTGTCCATCAGTGTAGAGCTCCACAGGAAGAGCTGTGTTGTTGTTGTGTGTGAGTGAGTGAGTGAGTGAGTGAGTGAGTGAGTGAGTGTGTGTGTGTGTGTGTGTGTGTGTGTGTGTGTGTGTGTGTGTGTGTGTGTGTGAGTGAGTGAGTGAGTGAGTGTGTGTGTGTGAGTGAGTGAGTGAGTGTGTGTGTGTGTGTGAGTGAGTGAGTGAGTGAGTGAGTGTGTGTGTGTGTGTGTGAGTGAGTGTGAGTGAGTGAGTGAGTGAGTGTGTGTGTGTGTGTGTGTGTGAGTGAGTGAGTGAGTGAGTGAGTGAGTGAGTGTGTGTGTGAGAGTGAGTGTGAGTGAGTGAGTGAGTGAGTGTGTGTGTGTGTGTGTGTGTGTGTGTGTGTGTGTGTGTGTGTGTGTGTGTGTGTGTGTGTGTGTGTGTGTGTGTGTGTGTGTGTGTGAGTGAGTGAGTGAGTGAGTGAGTGAGTGAGTGTGTGTGTGTGTGTGTGTGTGTGTGTGTGTGTGTGTGTGTGTGTGTGTGTGTGTGTGTGTGTGTGTGTGTGTGTGTGTGAGTGAGTGAGTGAGTGAGTGTGTGTGTGTGTGTGTGAGTGAGTGAGTGAGTGAGTGTGTGTGTGTGTGTGTGGGTGGGTGGGTGGGTGTGTGTGTGTGTGTGTGTGTGTGTGTGTGTGTGTGTGTGTGTGTGTGTGTGTGTGAGTGTGTGTGTGTGTGTGTGTGTGTGTGAGTGTGTGTGTGTGTGTGTGTGTGTGTGTGTGTGTGTGTGTGTGTGTGAGTGTGTGTGTGTGTGTGTGTGTGTGTGTGTGTGTGTGTGTGTGTGTGTGAGTGTGTGTGTGTGTGAGTGAGTGAGTGAGTGTGTGTGTGTGTGTGTGTGTGTGTGCTGCTCTAGCTGAGCAGGTAGCAGTAGAGCACGTAGAGCAGCACCATGGCCGCACAGTAGAAGAGCAGGAAGTCTGTGGACAGCAGCGAGGAAGAGGAGGACGGCGACGATGAAGATGCAGGTGAAGAGGCGTGGGGGTGGAGGGGGCGGTCCTCCGCCGTCTCCCCCCCCTCCACGGCCAGCAGGGCGGTCACACAGCGCAGCACAGCGGGCAGCTTACACACAAGCACATCAGAGCACACACACACTTCAGTCTGGACACACACACACACACACACACACACACACACACACACACACACACACACACACACACACACACACACACACACACACACACACACACACACACACACACGGAGGAAAGCACAGGTAGTTATTCTGTTAAAAGCAGGACATGAGAGGACGGAACAACAGCTGAGTGAGTCTGGACGGATGAAGGACAGATGAAGGTCTGAAACGTCCTCATCCGTCCAGACTGACAGGATACGGACACATTCAGCAACACAGCCTCCAGCACACGGGACGCTCGTCTCCAGCACACGGGACGCTCGTCTCCAGCACATTTATACCTTTCATCTTTGATTCAAAGTAAAGGTCATCTGTGTTTTGTACGACCTCGTTTCTAAAAAAGTTGGGACGTTGTGTAAAAGTAATGGTTCATATTTGGTTTATGTTTTGCATGATAGTTTTAACAGACGATGGTTTTCACAAGTGTTCCTGAGCCCATGCAGTGATTTCCACTCCAGAATAGTGTGTTTTTAATGCAGTGCTGCCTGAGGGCCCGAAGATCACCACCATCCAATATTGGTTTCCAGCCTTGTCCCTTGTGTTCAGAGATTTCTCCAGATTCTCTGAATCTTTTAATGATATTATGAACCGTAGACGATGAAATCCACTAATTCTTTGTAGTTTTACGTTGAGGAACATTATTCTGAGATTGTTGAACTATTTTCCAACACAGTCTTTCAGAGTGGTGAACCTCTCCCCATCTTCACTGCTGAGAGACTCTGCCTCTCTGAAATCATATTTTTATACCCAATCATGTTACTGATCTGTTGCCATGGTAACCTGGTTAGTTGTCAGATGTTCCACCAGGTGTTTTGTTTTTTATCTTTACACAACTTTTCCATCTTTTGTTGATCCTGTTACAACTTTTTTGAGACGTGTTGCTGCCATCAAATTCAAAATGAGCAGATACTTTTCATAAAATAATACAATTTCTCTTTTTCAACATTTTATATTTTGTCTTTGGTCTATTTTAAATTAAATATGGCTTTATGTGATTTGAAAATCATTGCATTTTGTTTTTATTGACATTTTACACAATGTCCCAACTCGTTGTAAAGAAAAGACGTGAACAAAGAGTTGGGGTTTACCTCGGGAACTCCCAGCTTCCGACAAGCAGCGATGAAGTTCTCCACGTTGAGTCGACACTTCGCTGAACTCAGTTTTGGCTGAAAACAAAAACGTCACACAGCAACATTAAAGTAAGAGACTGTAAACTTCATCTGCAGAGAGAAACTGTCCTTTTATTTCTCCTGTCTATCATCTCATCCTGCAAGAAGCCTCCATGTTTTATTATTTTAACTCTTTTTTGTTCAGCAATTATTTTCTCTATTGGTAATCTGCTGTCAGTGAAACTCAACACCTCCAGTAGCTCAGACGACAGACTCCTTCCTGTTTCTCACAGGCTTTTAATTTGAAACCTCCACAGGAAGTTCTCAGCGTTGTGAATAGAGAAGAAGCTTCTGGAATAAATGAGAGAATAATAATAATATTATTATTATTAAAAGAGGAAGTGAGAGCAGCAGAGTGGTGAGTGACCACACTGTTGCCCTAACGGGTTGCTATGGAAACAGACATCACTTCCATCAGGTCAAACACTTCCTGCAGGTATCAGGGAAACGAACTCAGTAAATACGTTTAAAAGATAGTTTAAAACATCTCTTTATTTAAACTCTCCTGCTCTTATGAACTACTTGGAAATGAGTTTGGCTTAAATCTGTATTTTAACTGTTCTATTTTATCAATAGGCTGCATTTCTTGTGTGTCAGGTGCTCTACAAATAAACGTTATTATAATTACTACATATCAGCTATTGTCCCGGGAGGATTAATCCTCAGCAGGCTGATGTTTTCTGATATCTCAGATGATTACAGGATGAAGTTCCTTTCATTTCTGAAGATTCACTGTGAACAGACACGTTTACCCACCAGACCAGAAAACAGGAACAGGAACTGTCAGTAGCTGTTAAACACACAGTGTTCAACTGGATTCAGGCTTCTGAGTTAAAGTCATAACTGAAGTCTGAAGAGGGATTATAATTGATATTTCTTGTTCTATGTTGTGGTGACTTGCAGACTCACCACTGCTGGGGAGGGAATGTGGATGATGGACACGGATCGTGGCCGGATGTGATTGACCAGCTGGCAGAGGATGGTGCCGTTGGACAGAGCCTCACCCAGATCCTCCGGGAGAGACATCTTCAGCCGGGCCTCCAGAGTCTGAGGAGGCAGACGGAGGCCGTGAGAGGTCAGAGGTCAGACTTGAACTCCTGTTGGCAGGAAAACCTTCTAACAGCATTTAAACCTGGGATCTCATCCTCCATACCAACGTATTTATACCATGATAGATCATTTAATGACTGACTCCACTCCATGTCTTCATTTCATAGAAGTGTGTGTGTGTGTGTGTGTGTGTGTGTGTGTGTGTGTGTGTGTGTGTGTGTGTGTGTGTGTGTGTGTGTGTGTGTGTGTGTGTGTGTGTGTGTGTGTGTGTGTGTGTGTGTGTGTGTGTGGTTGACCTTGCGGAGCTGTGTGATGTCCGGTCTCTCCTCTTTAGGGGAGCGCAGCGTCGTGCGAGACTCACTTCTTCCAGACTCCCCGAGAGTGAAGGTGGTTCCTGGAAGCAGACAAATCTTGAGATGGAATCTGTGTGTCGGGTCGGGTCGGGTCGGGTCTCGTCACGTCAGTGAGTACCTGCGAGTTTGACATTGCTGCGGGACGACGTGCGGAACAGGAAGCTGTTGGGTTTCTGGGAGTGACCCGGAGGAGGGGACGTCTTCGGGGACGACGGGACGTCTGAAGCAAACAGTTGGAGGTCATATGACACAACAACATCACACGCAGCAAACTAACATTGACTTCTCCACTTTGGTCTTTTACACTTAACATGCAACATTTTATTATTTCTTGAATTGCTTCAGTTGGACGGGTGAAGTTTGTCATTTTGGTTCCACGACTAAAAAGAACACAGCTTTTTAAAAACAAACACAACAACAACACCTTGAGGACCTCAGGCTACAGAACATGCTCAGAGGAAGGACACTGAAAGCTCTGGAAAAGCTCGTAAGTGAACTTTGGGTGAGGACGATACATACAAGGTAGAAATGAAGTTGTGAAAATACTGTTTCAACCTGAAGCATCACAGAAAGGAACAGACAAGATCTCCACAATATGAACACAATTACATGAAGCAGGTGTGATTTTAACAGTGAGTCCTTCCAGGTGTGAGTTGT
Source organism: Brachyistius frenatus (assembly GCF_029030835.1). Classification (NCBI taxonomy): domain Eukaryota; kingdom Metazoa; phylum Chordata; class Actinopteri; family Embiotocidae; genus Brachyistius; species Brachyistius frenatus. The sequence goes on from NW_027210920.1 coordinate 12,295, forward strand.
TACCTGTTCTGCTGCTGGAGCGCTGCAGGAGGACAGCAGGAGACATGCTGCTCATCTGATCAGCGCTCTGAGAAAATAAAAGACAGTTTTAAATTTACACCAGCGGAGATGTTTCCATCCAGCTGTGCACCTCTGAGCTCTGTTTACTGTCGGCATGGCGACGATACTCACCGCACATCTGTGACGCAGGCCGGTAAGGGAGCTGCTGTTCTCTGGCGACGCACCACTAGGGGGAGACACATACCACAGGTTACACACTGCAGAGGAGCTCTCTTCCAAATCTACAACTCTCCCTTCACTCCTACTTTAAAGACTGAGGAGGAGGAGGAGGAGGAGGAGGGAGGGAGGGAGGGAGGGGGGGGACAGGAGCACAACTTAAACACATGTGTCTCTGCTGTCGCCCTACTGGCTGTTTATATACTTACCATGAGCTACTTCCTGTCTGCGCTGCGGCGGCCACATGACTTCCTGTTTTGGTGGATGACTTCAGCAAACTGCAGAATGAAGAGTTTTAACATGGAGAGCATATAATTAGATTAGAAAGATGGAGGGGGCGGGGCCTCTGACAGAGAGCTGCTCCTGACTGGAGGAGGGCAGCAGAAACACACGAGTCACATGATGTTTGGGGACAGTTGACACACTTCATCTGTTCTCTACGAGGCTCTTGAACGAGTCTCTCAGTAAACCCTCCGATCTCGCCCCTTCAAAATAAAACGTCTCTATAGAACCACTACCTGGCCTTCTCCCTCTGCTGCTGCAGCCGCTCTCTCTCCTGCCAGATGAACAGGGTGCCTGGCTTCCTGCGCTCCTCCAGAGTGGGGCTGGAGGGGGACAGGGGAGAGGAGGAGGCTGACGACGGGGGGCCCACCTCTATGTGGAGGCTGGATCTAAAAAACAGAAGGAACATTGAGACAAACTCCACTCGGACCTCAGAGTCCTCCTCGTTCGGTTCACTTAAACATTCACACTCAGCCTGAAGAGGAAAGTTTGTCTGCTGACAGCAAAAAGATGCAGAAAAAAAATGCTTCAGTGAGATTTCAAAGTGTTTCTGAGGTGAAGAATGAGCTCACAACACATCTGTTAGCATTTTCTTACAACTAATAGCAGCTCCGCCGTCGGTGTGATGAGACAGAAAGCAGCTGATTCTCAACTTTTTCCTCTCAAACAACAGCAAAAGTTTGTGTCAGTCTGATTATACGACCAGTTTTGTCAAATGCTGCCTGGGAGGCAAGTAAACAAACAAACAAACAAACAAACAAATAAATAAAAATGTACCATTACTCAACTGTTTTTCCTCATTTTACTTTAATATCTTGTGTCACCTTTCATCTATTATTTTTCACTATTTCAACTGAATCTGTTCTTGTTAGTTAACGATGTAAAACCCAGCGTTCATGTCCATTTTATTAGTAGATAAGAAGCGTTGAGTCAATATGACGTGATTGTTATTCAGATCAGAGGTTTGCATGGAGACATGTTGCTCCACAGCTGTGGTCAGAAAGTAGTTAAAGTCTACTGCGTGATGAATAATTCATCCCAGAAGTTCCTCACTTCTTTTCTTTATTCCCGCGTTATCTCAGCTGAATTAAACTGTGTCAGTAGCAGCGAGCCTGTTAACGTGTCACAGACACAGCGTGTTCATCTCCACACGCTCTGACACACACGGAGTCCAACAGGCCGGGAATATCAAGAGCGTCCGTTCACGCAGCGCCGTGCAGCTCAATCCTGCAACTAAAGACAGAAGCAGAAGCACATCATCACATCGCCACACGGCGACTGTGACGGCTGGCTGCGTGTAAAAAGATGTTCCCGTGTTAAAAAGCACACATCTGTTCAGAAACTGTGGCTTCACATTCCATTTTAGGTCTCGGCTCTATTTTTAGAAGGCAGAGAGGCCGAGCAGGTGGACTTCATCGACAGCAGCGTGACGGAGGAAGAGGAGGAGATGAGGATAGACCCGCCCACTCCTCCTCTCACAGGAAGTGTTGGAGGCCAAGATGCGGAGCGACGACGAGTCCGACTCTTCCTCAGTCACTACGTCCACACCGCGAGCGGAGCACGAGGCCTAATGAGGGTGCAGCTAATAAAACAACAGCAGATCAGTGGGCCTGTTGCACCACAGAACAATGGATGTCTGTCACAGATTCATCTGCAGCCAAAGGGGCTGCTGGGAAACCGGACCGCAACAATGTACATCTCTCCGTGATGGAGTAAGAAGGATGAAAGCTGCCTGCAGAGCTGCTGCTCACACTGACACCCCCAAAACCAAATGTGGGTGGTGAAGATGGAAGATGCCCTCATACAGAGTCCTCATATAAAACATAATTAAGATATAATTAATGAACTCTGACATCATTTGTTTTCCTTTCAAAAGACAGAAACATTTTGAGAGACACGCCGAGCAGTCGGGCTCTGTCAATCATGAGAACTGCAGTCTGCTGACTTTTCCCAGTTCTTCAGATACTCCGTAGTAAAACGGAGGAAACGTGATAAACCCTCGTCTGTCCGTCACCTGGAGGAACCAATCAGGAGCAGTGACACCGACAGAGAGCTGGATTAAAAAGCGTCACACAGAGGATGAAGGGTGACGTATAAATACTTCTACCCACATCCTACTCAACTCTACTCAGCTGTGTTCATAAAGCACCTTCCATACAAGCCTGCAGCCCATCAGAGCAGCAAACAGTCAAACCAAGCAAAGAACCAAACAAATCAACAGGCAACAAGATTAAAAAGGAGGTCATACTAGGAAAAAAATTTGCTTAAATTATAGCAACAATTTAAAAATTACAACAATAAAACAACGCTGTAAGAATCAATAAATAAAATTCAGAAAAGAAAAATACCACCAGGGATAAAAACTATCATTGAAATCTAAAACATCAGAAAGCCAGATTAAAAAGATGCAGTTCTACAATAATATCAATCAATATCCCTGTTCAGCATGTCAATCAATTGTCCTCTTTGATCTTTGGCTTGTATGTTGCTGATATTCCTGTTTGGCACCTGCAGCCAGCAGTCGATTAAATAGAACAAATTAATTGGAAATATTATTGCTCATTGATTGATTGTTAAAATTCTCTGATTACAGCTTTTTAAATATGAATTATTTCTGCTTCCTTCAGTCCTCCATCATAATGAACTGAACACATTCGGACGTTTACCTGCAGCTCGTTGAGTCCTGCGTTTGGGATGGAGAAGATCTGTCCTTCTGCTCCTGGAAACCAAAGACACAATCAGAACCTGCTGTCAGATGACCCACCAGACCAGATGCGTGTGGACTGAGCGGTACCGGAGGAAGCGCCGTGAGAGGAGGAGTGGGCGGGTCCATCCTCATCTCCTCCTCTTCCTCCGTCACGCTGCTGTCGATGAAGTCCACCTGCTCGGCCTCTCCGTTCACTGCAAACACAGAGTCACACGTTTCAGATGAAAACACTTCTTACCGTACTTCTCCGTAACATACGAACACGGACCGACGGGAGGCGTGTCCTTCCTCACCTCCACCGGCTCCCAGAGGAGATCCGTCCTCCTCTTCCTCCTCCTCCAGGTTCCTCTGGTCCCTGCTGACTTCGGCTATTCGAAGGGAGCGCTCCGAGAAGTCATCAGCTGACTGAACACACACACACACACACACACACACACACACACACACACACACACACACACACACACACACACACACACACACACACACACACACACACACACACACACACACACACACACAGAGTCATGGGTCTGCTGGATGGTAGAGGTGCTGCCTTCCTCTATGATTGACAGTGTGTGTTTGGGGTCGGACCTCGTTCCCGGACCATCTCTTGCTGCCGCTGTCCACGCTGTTGAAGCCTGAGTCCAACCCTCCGAACTGACAGGTGAACAGCTCCTGGTCCGACAGGCTGCAGGACAACATGAACACACCGTAAACACACTGACTCCTGTTGGTTCTCCTCCAAACACTCCTCACATCAGACTCAAAGCTTCTTTCTCTCATATCATCTCAACTATATCGGCTCCATAGAAGGACTCACTAAAAGGGCTCCATTAAACTTTATCAATATTTAATAAACCATGTTTCCGTTTGGTTAATGTATTATCCCAATATTTATCCTCCCTATTCACATTGTTCCTTTTTTCATGAGTCAGTTCATACTGTGGAGGCATAAAGAAGATTCATCTCCATAACTTCATTACTGTATAATGACTTCCTGCAGCAGCAGCTCCAAACAGTAAACAGGCCTTCAGAGCACATGTTCACTATGATGTTGAAAACAGACAGCAGCTTAGCATGAAGACGGGGAAACATCTGTTCAGCATCTCCAGCTTTAAGCACATATTCCTGAACATGTTTAGATGAGCACAGCTGCTGGTGTGATGGTATCCTACCTGGTGAGATGGCATCCTACCTGGTGACCTCTGTGGGACCAGGCTGTGTTTCTACAGGACATCCTACATCCACCCGATCACCATGTAAACTAACATTTAAACACCTCTTTAAACCTGCTGCATTACACTGTGAAACAAAGCTTGAACCATCAGCTCCTTCATCCTGTCCTTTACTTGTCTTCCTCACCAGCTGTTGAACCCAGTGGGCCGCAGGTGTTTCTCCAGCTCCTCCTGGCTCCTCTTGCAGGCCTCCATGTTCAGGTACTTGAAGATGTGGTATTTGCCTTTGGAGCAAATCTGCGCCGGCGGCATCTGCAGCGGGTTGTTGTCCAGCGAGACGCTCTGCAGGTGTCGCAGGTGGCGGTAGCAGAGGGGCACATGGGAGATCCGGTTACAGGACACGTCGAGGCGGACGAGAGGGAGCTCAGATATTTCTGGAGGTCACAGACAAGAAGAAGGTCGTGAATCTTCCTTTCAGATCGAATTCAAAACCTGTTATAAGTTATTAAAATGGGGCGAACACCTCGACTCCTTCCGAGGTTTACATTTATACGTTTGAATTGGATATAAATCACTTCATAGTAGACAGACTTTCTTTTTCTACTTCTTTCAGTCACGTCGACCGCCACATTAACTTTACACTTTTCATAACTTTTCAAATTATTATTTAAACTAACGTAATTTCCGGACTATTGAGCGCACCTGAATATAAGCCGCACACTGAATTTTTAAAAAATAATTATTTTGAACATAAATAAGCCGCACATGTCTATAAGCCGCAGGTGCCGACCAGTACATTGAAACAAATGAACTTTACACAGACTTTAACAAAACACGGCTTGTAACAAAAATAAAACTTTCAGCGTGACGGCTGATTCGCCTTTCCTGTTGACAGTCCGAGTGAGAGGCAGGTCAAAGGTCAGAGGAACCTCATCCATATTTGGGATGTCGTGCGGGCCAATGGGATGCTCCGCTATCTTTGCATCAGTGAATTTGCGGAAGTTTGAAACGTTTTCCTCGTAGTCGGGAGGGAGCTGCTGACAGACTCGTCCGTACCCTGATGGACAGGCCTTTACGTCTCATAAATCTGAGACACCACGACGGTCCACCTCTAAAATCCTCAAACTTCATTGCGGTGGCGATTGTTTTGGCTTTCAGTCGGATCTGCGCAGTTGAAACACCTCGGCCGTCTGCTCTCTCTGTGTTGAGTCAGCTCTATTTCCTTTCGATCGGCTTCAACTTGTAAGCTGCATCATGTGCCTTTCTTGATGGGAAGTTTGAGCGCGCTCGGTTTAATCTAAACGGTAAACTAAAAAGTTACATTGTTTCACCTGAACCCGTTCGGCAATTTCATTGGTCGAAAGCTTCATGCCGCCAAAAAACTGAGCACCGTCACAGAATGTGTTTTTTTGCTCAGTTTTTTGGCGGCATGAAGCTTGTGAAAGCGGGAAAAATCCATAAATTAGCCATTGTTTAAGCCGCGAGGTTCAAAGCGTGGGAAAAAAGTAGCGGCTTATAGTCCGGAAATTACGGTAGTCAAAATATTTTAACTGTAAATTTTGACCCATTTCCTGCACAGATATTTAAAATTAAAAGTGTTTCAGGCCTTTAATGTGAAATCTACAGGAAGAAAAACCACAAATGTGGGTGAGCGTGAATAATCAAACATTTCAGTTAAAGAGGACGTGAGGATTTACTACTTGAGCAGTTGTTTGTTTGTTTGTTTGTTTGTTACCTGAGCTCTGTTAATAAGCAACCTGAACCCTGGCTTTTGAATGTTTACATCTTTATCAAACAGCCAATATGTCAATCATGTGACCACATCACCCAGAACAGCTCATCAGGAGGTGGACTATTTTTTTTCTTTTAACACTGAGATCAAAACTTTTCCAAAAGCAGAAACAGCTGTTAATATTTATATTATATATTTCTATATTTTACAGTCTTTATGAAGCAGCTGATGATAAACAGCCCAGAATCACATTGTTCTGGAGACATCTGAGGTTTCTGAGCTTCATCAACGTTCACTGAGAAATATGAGCTGAGGAGAGAAAATGGGAGAAGAGGTCAGAGGTCAAAGGTCAAGTGTCTCTGCACCTTCAGGCAAAGTGGTGAGCTGGTTCCTCCGCAGGTTTAAGTCCCTCAGACACTCGAGCTGGCCGAGCTCCGCCGGCAGACGCTGCAGCTCGTTACAGCTCACGTCCTGCCAGAGGAGAGGATTCATGTTTATTTATATAAATATATACATATTATACATATTATAACAATCTGATGACAGGATTCATCATGATAGATGTCTGACTGGGATTTACAGGGTCATTAAAATGATCTGAAACAGCGGTTTACATTTCCTCCCTCAGAAAGATAGAAACATAAAGTCATAAAGAAAACAGTGTGTGTGTGTGTGTGTGTGTGTGTGTGTGTGTGTGTGTGTGTGTGTGTGTGTGTGTGTGTGTGTGTGTGTGTGTGTGTGTGTGTGTGTGTGTGTGTGTGTGTGTGTGTGTGTCGTACCAGCTGTCGCAGGTGTGTGAGCGACTGTATGGAAGACGGCAGTGAAGACAGCTTGTTGTTGCTGACGATGAGGACTCTCAGGAGGGGAAGCTGAAACACCGACGGGGGTAAACTGGACAGGAGATTACGACTGGGGAGACAAGCACACACAACAGGTGATGTCACTCAGGTGATGTCACTCAGGTGATGTCACTCAGGAGGGCCTGATGCAACAGGCCCCCTTAAAATCAACATGTTTCATAAATCACAGTTTAATTTAGCAGCTGGTTACCTTGACCACAACAACAAGCAGCTACAGAGTCTTCATCATTTTTATATCACACTTCATTTGGTCTCCTAGCAACAGTACTTTGATAGTGTAAATAGTAAACCTGTGACAATCAAAACTTTGAAAACTGAACCAAGTTGAAACAAAAACGTAGAATATTCTTAAATGTGGATTAATAGAATTCAAGATGAAGGTGGACCAGCTCCTCTACAGTGAGCAGAATAAGAAGGTGAGCTGTGTGTGAGGGAGGCGGAGCTACCTGAGGTTGAGGTAGGTGAGAGCCTGCAGGTTGCCCAGGCTGGAGGACAGCGACCGCATCCCATTGTGGTAGAGGCTCAGCGTCTCCACGGAGATGAACTGACACAGCTCCTCCGGCAGCTCACACAGGCGGTTCTTTGACAGATCTGAAACATAGACCAGAGATCAGACCAGAGATCAGACCAGACATCAGACCAGAGATCAGACCAGAGATCAGACCAGACATCAGACCAGACATCAGACCAGACATCAGACCAGAGATCAGACCAGAGATCAGACCAGACATCAGACCAGAGATCAGACCAGAGATCAGACCAGACATCAGACCAGAGATCAGACCAGAGATCAGACCAGAGATCAGACATCAGACCAGAGATCAGACCAGAGATCAGACCAGAGATCAGACCAGACATCAGACCAGAGATCAGACCAGAGATCAGACCTACCCGCCTGGTGGTGCAGCCTTTGAGCCCTTTTTATACTTTTCTTTGGTATCATGGTTCTGTGTTTCACCTTTGAAGGAAAACAACATGATGCAGCTTTTGCACATTTTATGGAACTTCTATTTATTTGGTTTTTTGAGGATTTTAGTATAAATTGTTCCTTTTTCTATGTATGTTGGGTTCCATCATATAAATGTGACGGGCAGGTTGAGATAGTTTGTGGCCAACAGCAGCAGGAGGAACCAGTCTGGACTTCCCTGAACAGTAAGAATATCTAGATTTCAAGAAGAATATATTTGTGGTTTTACTTGCCTGAAGAAAACATCTTCTAACTGCCTTTACAGAGAGTTTAACATCCCAGAATAGTCCTCCAGCCATGGCCTCCTCTTCCCCTAATGTCTCTATTACTGTCTGTGTTGGGTATCGACCGCGTCATTAACATGTCCTCCTGTCCACATCATTTAAACTGCATGTGGACGTTTGCAGGATGAGAGAACGTGAGCATGGAGCAGTGAGGCATCGATGGAGCTGCAGTGATTGTAAAAAGCACCATTAGCTTCCTCTGGCAGCAGGAAGAGACAGACGTCTGTCAGTGGCAGACAGCCCACTGGCTGTTTATTGATGGGAGCTGGAAGTGGCCGGCTGCAGGAGGAGGAGGAGGAGGAGTTCCCCTCTTTGTTCAGGCTTCCAGGGGGACTTTTATTTTGGAATTTCATGAAAAAAAAAAAAGTGGGATGAATCTTTAGCTTCGCCAACTCAGCAGTTTGGTGGGTTTATAACAATGGGATATGGACCACTGTGCATCATTTATTGATATTTATTGAAGAGTTCGAGTTTGCATCTATGCATCTTTTGCCTCCTGTATTTTCTGGTCTGTCCATTTTTCTCTTTTGTAGGATTCAGAAAGCTTTAACTAGAATTTTATTGCATTTTAAATCAAGCTCAAAATAAATTCATAACAATTGAATAAATATAATAAAGGAAGCTGTATGAAGAGTTCAGGTGTTTAAAAAGGATGAGCAGTAAATAAAGTGTTTAGTAAAGCAGAACGGACGCGTGCTTTCATACTTCACATGTTCTACAGGAATGTGAACAAAGAAACCATAGTGTTTCATTATCAGCACCATTTCTCATTTTCTCATGACCTTAATAGACACCACCATGTGTGTGTGTGTGTGTGTGTGTGTGTGTGTGTGTGTGTGTGTGTGTGTGTGTGTGTGTGTGTGTGTGTGTGTGTGTGTGTGTGTGTGTGTTTTGCTTGTGAGCAGGGTTACACAGAGTACAGTAGCACTAAAGCCTGATTTCTCCCAGTCTTCACTGTCCCATAGCTGGAGGGGAGCAGTCTGAACAATGGGTGGGGGTGGGGATGGGGATGGGATGGGGATGGGGGCAGTGCAGTGTGTGTGCATGTGTGTGTGTGTGTGTGTGTGTGTGTTGGTTGCCCTGGGAGATAGAGGAGGTTGTCTAGTCTCCCTATCCAAATATGTGGGAGCTCCCAGTTTTGTCTAAAAAGGACGTGATGCTTCTAAACTTGTTTTTAATAATCAACCTGATATAAACACATGCATTAAAACAGAACTGGTCTTTGTTTGGTCAATAATATGAGGATCCACACACAGATGTCTGCAGCAGCCTTTCCCTGCTCTTTTTTTTCTTCCCAGGATGCATTTCTGCCCAAAATGGTAACCACTATAATAAAGACAAAAGGACTCAACATCAGATTCATGGGAAAAGCATGTGCAGTGGAACGGAGGCCTGCTGCTGCAGACAGCAGGACGCTGGCATTAAACAGACAGAGGAGGAGGAGGAGGAGGAGGAGGAGGAGGAGGAGGAGGAAGAGGAAGGCCAACACATCAAGATGTCCAGAGCTGAATCCTCTGACTCCTCCTGGAGGTGCAGCAGGTCACAGCTGACTTTAACTTGGCTGATTTGTTCTAGAATTATCCTGTCTGCTACAAACATTGCAGCCACATTGTGCAACTCTTTGTGTTCCTGACCGTCTACAATGGAGGTGGAGAGTGTAAACTTATCACGACCCAAAGAGCCACAATGGCGACATTCATGGGAAACACAGCAGGTTATCGTTTAAAGCAACACATTTCTGGAATGATTTCAAAAATGTTAACGGCTCTGAGAAATGAGTACAACATGTCGAAAGAAAGAGAAGTTAGTGGCAAAACCAACCATCAACCATCAGTGATGTCATCATAATTAATGATTAATGATTATTTTCAGATGGACCTCCAGAAAACTAAGAAGAAGGAGTGACTTTAGCTAACAACACCGAGATAACTGATGGACACATTTTATTCACTTTGGATTTGATGAGAGAAGTTGAATGGGAGTCTATGGAGCCGGAGGCTTTTTGGAGCCGACCTCTAGTGGCACTCGCTGGTATTGCAGCTGAAGACACTTCTGGATCAGAACCATTTTACAGACCTGAAGCTACGAACTCTTTTATATCCAGTCGGTGGTTGAAACTAAATCCTTCATTACTGGACATTGAAAAAACAAAACAAAGGAACCCTCCTGTCAGACAGAAACGATCCGTCAGTGTGATAATCTGAACTCGGCTGACACATGTAACGTTACCATGGTGACCACACAGATTTCGTGACTGGCTTAAGAACAGGGTCACCTACCATTAGCCTAAGAGAGTCAGATGGGAGTTTAAAGAGGAAAACAACACACACACACACACACACACACACACACACACACACACACACACACACACACACACACACACACACACACCTGTCCTGAACCACAGTGTGGTTCTGTGGTTCTTCTCGCTTTGGTACCGGGCCCTGGCTGCCAGATTAAAAGCCGGGGGAGGGGGGGTGGTTAGTCAGCGCTGACTCAGTTTCAGCTAACAGAGAACACCTGTTATGACATCACTGAGTGTGCCGAAGCCAGACGTGCAACACACACACACACAGCAACACAACAGCTACACAGGACATCACTCATGGCATCTGTGTTTCCTGAATAAAGTCCACCGAACATCACCGTTTCTATAGCAACAGATTCATCTCTAAACAACTTGGCAAACTCCATCCATTTATCCATAAAGACCATGTGAAATGCCCTCGGAATTTTTTTGTAAACATTAAAATGTCTTATTGTTATCATGTGATCTTATTAATTCAGAATTAAATCTGAAATTAATTGTGTAAACTTTAAGAATCGTTTTAAAAAAGGGACGATGTGTTACTGGAGCGATGAGGGCGGCTCACAGCCTGAAACGGCGTCAGAGGATTTCAAAGGATCAGCAGAAAGAAGAGGATTTTCATGTCCAGGCAGAGCGTTGCGTCTAATTACAGAGTGGAGGAGGAGCTTCCATCAGCGCTGACCCGCTGACCTCCAGGAATGACTAGTGGGCAGCGGTCCTGTAAACTCCAGAGTACTGGAACACAAGGAAAACCCAATCACTGTGAAAACAGGCTGTAAATCCATCGTAAAAAACAAAAACAAAAACCAGCAGCAGCTCTCTCAGCTGGCAGCGTGTGTTGCGTAACCCGGGCCTCCCCGGGACAATGATCTGTACGGTGATGTAACCGGCCGAGTCTTTACTCTGCTGCTCCACAGTCTCACTTCAGTTTGGTACAAATACAGTTTGTGATTTCTTTGTGTACGATTCCCACAGACTGATAGAGTTCAGTATTGTTTCCAAAGATATCAGCTGAGTTTCTGAACCGTGTCTCACATTAAACTCCAGAAACCCAGAACAGTCTCATTACTGTTGCTATGGTGATAATCAGAGGGGTGGACTACGAAGGTTAGAGCATTATAGCGAGGTATGTTGAGACTCAAGGGTTGTCAGTGTCATGAAGCTGGCTAGGGTCACCATGGTAACTGATGCTGCAAACTTAACCTGGTCCAGAGCAGGATATGTTGGAGATATCGGATCAGAGCGCAAGAAAGTACCGACTACTGACCAATAGTAAGAGTTAGTACACAAGTACAAGTACAACACCTGGAACACAAGTACATGTTTGTCGAGGACTTTTTAATGCCGTAACTGTCACATGACCTCACGGCAACTAGTGAAGAACAGAAACATAAAACTTATTTCATTAAATTTCTACATAGTATGACGATGAAAAGGGAAGCTGATGAGCAGCTGATGGAGATCTGAAACAGAACTAGACAAACACAAAGGTCAGGAAATAAAGTGAAAGCAACAACAACACCAACTAAATCAAACAGCTGTAAATGTGTTTCATGTCATCCAGAAGAAATGTCCGCTCCTCCGATGACAGAGATGGATGTCAGAGATGGATGTAAAGACGGAGCCTCCTCATGTTCACCAAGTGAAACTCTACTCCTCATGTTCTGAAGAGCAAGAAGGTGAGGTTTATAAAAAGGGCACAAAGAGGGGGGCGGAGCCAATGAGCAGATAATAGGGTGGACAAAAGAGCTGAGGAGCAGCCAGAGAGGGGAGGAAGAAAAACACAAAGAGGCCGACAGAGAGGATGCCAAGACAACAAAACCCCCGAGAGGAGTGACTCTACTAGAAGGGATTTAATCCACATGGCTGAAGGGACTTCTGGGAAAGACCCAGAAATCCCTGAGTCACTGAGGGAGGAGCAATGGGGGAGGAGGACTGGGGGGGGGGGTGCACCTCATTGTACCGCTGTACAAAACCTTCTGTAATAACATGCAACCTTGCTGCATCATTCCACTCTTACTTTGGAAATGTTACATTTCTCTCCACATTAGATAAATCATCCTCAGACGTCCTTGAAATGACACAAATCTAACAATTTACTGTTGTTTTTTCTTCATCTGCTGCTTCCAATGTCATCAATGTATTTTCAGGCACAGCTTGCACCACGTCACCGTGGTTACCGTCAGTTGGACAAGTGTTGGAAAATAAGCTTCAAAAAGACCTGTTTTTGGGGGCGTGTCTGTTTGATTGACAGGCCTGTGGTGCAGTCAGGTTACATCTATCGGTGGGCGGGACGTAGGTTTCCAATCAGATCCACCTCTGGCTCCTCCCCCAGCTCGTCCAAATATGGTCACTTCCTGCTCCAAACCGCTCTGAACTAACAAGATGGTGACGATTCATAACGTTCACAAACCAACGATGACATCACTGATGGATGATGACATCACTGACGGTTGATGACATCACTGACGGTTGCAATCGACACACTGAAGCATGAATACATTTCCCCGTCCTACTCTTGGTGGTCGGAGGCAGACGACCACGTTTCAGTGATTCTGGTTTGTTAGTGAAGGGCAGTTGAGCTTTTTGTTTTTCTGGTTAATGTGTTTTTTTGTATTATTTTGCTCTTTTGGTGTTTTCAAGAAATTCACTAATAAACACGTGACTCATTAAACCACAACAGCAGTAACAGTGGTTCATTGCTGACTTCGATTCTGCAGAAGTTGCAAACGTCTCCTTCCCCTGTTGCCTCCACACGGGACACAAAAAAACAAAGTATTTCTGGTATAAAAAAGAAAAAGTCGTATTATTTCTGCCATAATTTTCAACAGAGACGCTGATAAACGTAACACAGACAGGAATTCACTTCATATTAATGCCGTAATGTGTTTATATGACGATGTATCAGTTCTTCCAGTATAATATCCACTTCTAGTGACTCCAGTATCATTAACCTTTTACCCGGTGCCTCCCTACCGACCTTCAACCCTCAGCCGTATTTATATATTTTAAAGAAGAGAATCTGAGCCCGCCTTTTGATTTGATGCTGTTTGGGTTCATTTTGCAATGTTGCCAGTGACAACACAGCTCGCTGTCTGCTGTAAGACAGGATGTGGCCGTGTTGATTCCTGTTACAGTCTCAGCTACAGCGAGCTGATGAACACCACAGCTCCATTAATGTGTGTGTGTGTGTGTGTGTGTGTGTGTGTGTGTGTGTGTGTGTGTGTGTGTGTGTGTGTGTGTGTGTGTGTGTGTGTGTGTGTGTGTGTGTGTTGTACAGCCCTGAGGGTGACAACAGAAAGAACATGAAGTTCAGTAGGTGACTAACATTTCAACATTCATTGCTACCAGGCCGTCACTGCTCATTAAGTGGAGAATTAATCTGATCCCTGTTTGATTTGTTTGACATCTTTCTACAATTACAGGAAACCAGGACAATTAGTAAATATTGTATATAACAAGTATGTAGTAGGAAATTAAAACTTAAACTGGCCATCTCTAAAGAAAAACATATTTGGCGGAGTTTAGCACAAAGATTGTTTGGAAATATTAAAGACCGTTTAATAGCACCACAACTGTTTTATTGATATGCTGTTTGATGTGAAAGACACCGATTTGTAATCTTAAATACACAAACATTAATCAGATGCTTCCTGACAGCGACTGGCCGTACAGGAGGGTGAACGCTGGTGTGGTTGCCAGGTTTGTTCTCACCGGTGTGACCAACCCAAACCAGGTGACTCAGCCAGGTAACAAGACACAGCAGGTACAGAAGGTGTCTGAGGCTGGATGGGATGTTAATAGGAAACTGACTGACACCAACTCTGCTGTGATGACCGTCGACATGTTGGTTTGCAGTGCTTCTATTTTCCCTGCAGAAGGTTGAAGAGTCCAAACAGACAACAAGGATGAGTTTTCTTCTTCCAGCAGTCGACTGAGGAAACATGAGATCAGATATTTCCTCACATTAACTTCCTGTCTCCTTCAATAGGGAGCAACTTTTCTGACTTATTGGATTTGGCAAATCAAGTCCGACCTGATTCTCATGCCCTCCCTCCTCCTACAGACTCCTCTCCTCCCTCCCTCCTCTCCTCCCTCCCTCCTCCTACAGACTCCTCTCCTCCCTCCCTGCTCCTACATCCTCCCTCCTCCTACAGACTCCCTCCTCCTCTCCTCTCCTCCCTCCTTCCATCTTTCACCTCCTCTTTCTTTTAGAGTCCTCCAGATTGCTAGCTTTGTTTTAGCTCCATATGCAAAGCGCAGTGTGTTCATGCAAAAGACAAAAAAAAAACCTGAAGCTCAGTGCAGACAGAAAGTCAGATCTGGACGGAGAGAGAAACGTCGGGTAACATTTGTCATGAGTGAAAGAAATAAACTGCAATATATATAACTGAAGTAGCAGAAAGCCACACACAGTATTGGAGGAGTCGATATCTAAATGCAGTTTGTGTCTAGAGGTGAAATGTTTTCAACTCCGAACACAACACCAGATGAAGCAGACAGTAGGAGTGTAAAATCTCTCCAATCGTCATGGCAACGCCATGCATCCAGCAAGAGTGTTAAAACCATGAAATTCTATCAAACTAGAAGACTGGTTTTAAGGCATCAGAGTAGATTTTGGCATAAAACTGTTGGCTTGGTTTACCAAAGATTACAGTTACACACCAGCAGAGTTTCATGAGACTGTTGGAAGGTTGAATCCATAAAGGATGGACAGTTGAATCAGTATGAAATGTGGGAAAGAATTGATTTATATTTTAAACATAACAGGATATCGTAACCTGACGATACTACGTCCCGCCCACCGATAGCTGTAACCTGACTGCACCACAGGCCTGTCAATCAAACAGACACGCCCCCAAAAACAGGTCTTCTTGAATCTTCTTTTCTAATGAATGAGGGATTATTTTCAGATGGACCTCCAGAAAACTAATAAGAAGGAGTGACTTTAGCTAACAACACCGAGATAACTGATGGACACATTTTATTCACTTTGGATTTGATGAGAGAAGTTGAATGGGAGTCTATGGAGCCGGAGGCTTTTTGGAGCCGACCTCTAGTGGCACTCGCTGGTATTGCAGCTTAAGTCACATTGGCCTGATTTTCCAGACCCGGAGGCTACGTCCACTTTTATATCCAGTCTGTGGTGCATACACAGATGCTGCCATTTGAACCCCTCCATGGCTCCATGCCTTCTCTATCGAGCACCGACTTCCTCAGTAAATCAGCCATCTGGACACCAAACACTGCGGGAGTTAATGGATCTGCTGGGTTACATAAGACAGGCACGGCCTCGGCTTTTATTATTCACCAGGCAGGTCCACTCCACACCATTAGATTACTTACACACACTCTTATAGTGTTACATGGTGTTAAAGGGACAAACACAAAGCCAGGAGGGATGTGACGGAGGCCCATTAACTAATGGCAGCCTGCTGAGCACGGAGGACACGAGTGGGACAACACAACAAATACAGGGAATAAAGAGACCCTCAACTCCTGGTTTTAAATCCAGCCGGAGACCTTTGGAGCAGCTCGACTGTCTCGCAGCCTCTTTGTCCTCTTTGTCCATACGATGAACATTTAAAACAGCCGTGTGCAGCTTGGCTCAATGGAGGTCATTGAGATAGAAGTCATGTCGACTGCATCCATCAGACAAGAGGATCTTCTCTTCCTTTATTCATTTCCAAACTGCTGCTCAGGAACGCAGCTGAAGGATACAACTGCTGATTTATTACTGACATGACCAACAATAAAAAGATCCTCCTGTACAACTGAGGTATAAATGTCTGCTCAACTTCCAGACATCTGAACCAGCGACACATCGATGTCAGCAGGTAGGAGTGTGTGTCCGACCTCAGACTGGATAGAAAAGTGTTCGTAGCTTCAGGTATGAAAAATGGATCCAATGCAGAAGTGTCTTAAGCTGCAATACCACCGGCTCCAAAAAGGATCTGATTAAATGTTTGTGATCAGAGGAAGTGATTCCATATTACTGGATGTTAAATGAGTTTTCTCCACACGTCCAGTTGTCAGAGACGTCTCTTTGTTGGTTTCATCCAGCAGGTCTATGTGTTGAATGAACATGAATTAAACAGCATCTAAAGCTCTTATTTTGACAGCTGATGTCGTCCTTGTTTCTATATTCCAGTCACAGACACTCTGTTCTGGAAACATACGCAGCTTTTAGGATCTTTTAGCAGCTTTTAGGACCTTTTAGGGACCTTTTATCTCCAAGAAATAAATAAAAAAAAGATTCAAACTAAAATGTTTCTGTGATGTGCAGCATGATTATTATCACAGGAAGTGATTACAGATTTATTCCTTTATCAGGTAGTGCTTAAATTTTGTTTTTTTAAATCTGATCTTTTTTTCTCAACTTTTTTCTAATTCCCGCAATTTTACGCAAAACATTTTACTTTTTTATGACATCACAATTTTTTAGAAAATCTGCTGCAAAGAAAAAGATTTTTGAAGGGACTGTTTAAGAAACTACTACTGCATTCTGATCCCACCCACACACCCACCCACACACACACACACACACACACACACACACCCACACACCCACCCACACACACTCTCTCTCTCTGAGTCTCTCTGGTTACCGCCCCTGGGACTGAGGAGGATTCTCCGTCGCCACCAGCTGCTGCTCAGAGAGAAAACACAGCAGCAGGTTTCACAGAGAAACGTGTGACGGAGAATCCTGTAAAATACACCGTGACAAAAGAAATGAGGATACCTCAACTTTATTCACTCTCAGATGTAATAACTGACTTCTGGTTTCTGTTTCTGCATGAAGAAGTGCACGTCGCCCTGCAGCTACCAGACAAGAACTTTCCCTGGAAGACACCGTCTCCTCTCAGTCGACTCCACCACGGTGTCGTTGGTTCCAGCTGACAGAAACAGATCAGTCTGCATTTAACTTCCTCCGTCAGTTATAACAGAACTGGTTTTGAGGTGTGGAAACACGTTGGCTGACAGAAAGTGTGGAGCAATCAGAAAACAGCACATAGACGACGCAAAGCAGAAGTGAAGACAGGCAGACCACATCCGCAGAACAGAGGAAATACACACACACACACACACACACACACACACACACACACACACACACACACACACACACACACACACACACACACAGTACAGTTTTGTAGTTTAAACAGCAGCAGGTTTGAAGCCGGCTGTTTGTTTTTCTTCATTCTTCAGAACTTCTGTCACAAAGAGGTTTTCGGTGGATTATCGATACGACTGATATTTTTATATACAGCTGCTTAAAGAGTTTAAATCCAGAAAAAAAATGCCGCCCCCCAAACAAAAGGAAATGTTGTGTAGAATTTAGACAAGATCAAGTAATGTTGAGTTTAGAGGAGTGAACAGGAAGCCAGATGCCTCTGTGGAGACGGTGAACAGCTCAACCATATCACAGGATCTTTTTGTCCACAGAAACGGTGAAATGAGCGAGTGATCAGAAACATGCACGGCTAAAAACATACAAACTGCTGAAGCTGCTTCAGACCGAGCTGGACTCTGAACCACCTCCAGAATAAAGGCCAGCATCAGTCACACCACCCTGGTTTTCATTTTACACATGATCTTAAAGGAAGAGTTCAACATGCTGGGAAATATGCTAACGATGTGTTTCTGAGAGGAAGTCGGTGCCTGAAGTACGGAGGACATTCATCGAGTCATCCTCTTCAAACATGAAAGATGCAAACGTTTTAAAGCTCCTTTCAAGTGATGGACAGCTCGACTCCTTCCGTCTGTCGGAGCCTCTGGAGGAGCAGCAGGAGCTGCTTCTGTTTTTTTTTTTAAATTTTTTAAATTTTGATTTTATACACTTTATTAACCCCCGAGGGGAAATGTCTTCACTACAGCAGGGGGGCTCTCAGGGGGGGCTCTCAGGGGGGAGATGCTGCAGCAGGCTGCCACTAGCGCTGCGCCAGGTAACCTGACCTGAGGTGCATGTTTTTGGATGATGGGAGGAAGCCGGAGAACCCGGAGAGAACCCACGCAAGCACAGGGAGAACATGCAAACTCCACACAGAAAGGCCCAGGACCGGATTCGAACCCGGAACCTTTTTGCTGTGAGGTGACAGTGCTAACCACTGCACCACCGTGCCGCCTGCCCTTTATCAGTGTGGACAATGAACCAGAGAACCGCCACACATAAGCAGTCAAAACCACAGCTGATCCTTTCTGTTGGGGAACTGCAGATTCAGACAGTCGGGGTTTCATACATCACAGAGCCGAGGAACCAATCCCGTCAACCTGGGGGCGGAGCTTTAGCTATCATCATGCTGCAGGCTTTAACTGAAGGCAGGTGACGGAGGAGACGGGAGGATCTGTGTGTACCGAATGAAGGAAAACAGACTTTTTTCTTTCTTGAAATGGCTTTAAAATATGCTGTTTTAAAGAACAGAGATATATTTTTTGAGGTTTAATCAAGACCAAGACGGGAACTTTAAATTATAATAACACATCCATAAATAAGCATACACCCCCCTCCTTCTCATTTATTATTTATCCCAGTCAGCTGCTGGGCCTCCCAGTTGTGGCATGGAGTGTGTGTGTGTGTGTGTGTGTGTGTGTGTGTGTGTGTGTGTGTGTGTGTGTGTGTGTGTGTGTGTGTGTGTGTGTGTGTGTGTGTGTGTGTGTGTGTGTGTGTGTGTGTGTGTGTGTGTGTGTGTGTGTGTGTGTGTGTGTGTGTGTGTGTGTGTGTGTGTGTGTGTGTGTGTGTGTGTGTGTGTGTGTGTGTGTGTGTGTGTGTGTGTGTGTGTGTTCTCAACAACAGCCTCTTGTCTCTGACATCCTCAGCGAGGTCATTTGGGACTCAGACACAGATTATTAACTTGGTGAAACAACATGACTTCTGCTCCTGAACAAACCTCCAACAACGTGTCTCCATAACGTCAGAAGGAAGAACTCAATATCTGGTTTATTACTCAGACAGATGTGCTGATCCAAATCTGAGTCTTTTAATATTGGGTACTTTTCTTTGTTATTTTCTGCAGGGCTCACCTGGTGTAAAGTAGGTCTAAATTAAATTAGAGAGACCCATGGAGAGCAGGCGGTGTGCACATGTTAACTTCTAGTTCCTCTTCAAAAAGGAAACATGTGGGGCCATTTGGATTTCAGCACTCGAAGTATTTGTGAGTATTTTATGTGTAAAAGTGCTGCTTCCCTCCAACAAACACCTCCATGTCTGCCAGAGAAACTCCCCTTCCTCTCTGTTGTTGCCGTGATTAAAGGACCACAGATCAGCTGCTCATTTACAGCTGATGACCAAGTAACTTTTAAATGGACTCAGTTCTGCAAACGTCCACCATCAAACGAACACACGCTCATACTGGCTGCAACTGGCTGAATCTGACCTGGAGCTGTGATGAGCGTTCAGAAAGTCCTGCAGATGAAACTGGGCTCACAATACTTCCACTGCTGAAAACAACACGAATACAAAACCACCTGGTTTAACTGCATCGCCAAGAGGCTGAACTCCAGGAACTATGGGAACATCCAAAATAAAATAAAATCACAGTAAAACAAACAAAAACAAACACATTCTCTACTGATTGCATAAAAAGCATTTAAAGTCAGATTTAGAGATAAAAACAGAATCGGGATCAAACATCTCCGAGAGCACAAATACCTCCACTTCAAAACTCA